>NC_056734.1:133246997-133386997 GCF_019279795.1 Protopterus annectens
TCTTCTCCACCCACTCCATTCTGCCTGTACTCTCTTCTTCACCTCTCTTCCACACTCACCATTACTCTGAACTGTTGATCCCAAGTACTTAAACTCATTCACCTTTGCCACCTCTACTCCCTGCATCCTCACCATTCCTCTGTCCTCCCTCTCATTCACACACATATATTCTGTCTTAGTCCTGCTGACCTTCATTCCTCTCCTCTCTAGAGCATATCTCTACCTCTACAGGGTCTCCTCCACCTGTTCCCTACTCTCACTACAGATCACAATGTCATCTGCAAACATCATAGTCCACGGGAATTCCTGCCTGATCTTGTCTGTCAACCTGTCCATCACCATTGCAAATAAGAAAGGACTCAGAGCTGATCCTTGATGTAATCCCACCTCCACCTTAAACACATCCGTCATTCCCACCGCAGAACTCACCGCTGTCACACTACCCTCGTACATATCCTGTACCACTCTTACATACTTCTCTGACACTCCCAACTTCCTCATACAATACCACAACTCCTCTCTAGGCACCCTGTCATATGCTTTCTCTAAATCCACAAAGACACAATGCAACTCCTTCTGACCTTCTCTGTACTTCTCCATCAACACTCCCAGAGCAAACATCGCATCTGTAGTGCTCTTTCCTGGCATGAAACCATACTGCTGATCACTAATCATCACCTCCCTTCTTAACCTAGATTCCACTACTCTTTCCCATAACTTCATGCTGTGACTGATCAGTTTAATCCCCCTGTAGTTACTACAGCTCTGCACATCATCCTTATTCTTAAAAATCGGTACCAAAACACTTTTTATCCATTCCTCAGGCATCCTCTCACTTTCCAAGATTTCATTAAACAATCTAGTTAAAAACTCCACTGCCATTTCACCTAAACACCTCCATGCTTCCACAGTTATGTCGTCTGGACCAACAGCCTTTCCGTTCTTCATCCTCTTCATAACTATCCTTACTTCCTCCTTGCTAATCCACTGCACTTCATGATTCACTATCCACACATCATCCAACCTTCTCTCCCTCTCATTCTCTTCATTCATCAACCCCTCAAAGTACTCTTTCCATCTGCTCAACACACTCTCCTCGCTTGTGAGTACGTTTCCCTCATTATCCTTTATCACCCTTACCTGCTGCACATCTTTACTAGCTCGGTCCCTCTGTCTAGACAATCGGTACAGGTAATTTTCTCCCTCCTTAGTGTCCAACCTTTTATACAATTCTTCATACGCCTTATCCTTAGCCTTCACCACCTCTCTCTTTGCCATGCACCTCATCTCCTTATACTCTTGTCTACTTTCTTCATCTCTTTGACAATCCCACTTCTTCGCCAACCTCTTTCTCTGTATACTCTCCTGTACTTCTTCATTCCACCACCAGGTCTCCTTGTCCTCCTTCCTCTTTCCAGATGTCACACCAAGCACCCTTCTAGCCATCTCTCTTACTGGCTCTGCTGTAGTTACCCAGCTATTCAGTAACTCTTCACTGCCACCCAGTGCCTGTCTTAACTCTTCCCTGAACATCACCTCACAATTACCCTTTTTCAATTTCCACCATTTGATCCTTGGTGCTGCCCTCACACTCATCCTCCTCCTCTTGATCACCAATGTCATCTTACAAACCACCATCCTATGCTGCCTAACTACACTTTCCCCTGCCACCACTTTACAGTTTCCAATCTCCTTCAGACTGGCCCTTCTACATAAGATAAAATCCACTTGTGTGCATCTTCCTCCACTCTTGTATGTCACCCTATGCTCCTCCCTCTTGTTAAAATATGTATTCATCACAGCCATGTCCATCCTTTTCACAAAATCCACTACCATCTGACCTTCTGCATTCCTTTGTTTAACACCATACCTAGCCATCACTTCCTCATCCCCTCTGTTCCCTTCACCAACATGCCCATTGAAATCTGCTCCAATTACCAGTCTCTCACCCTTGGGTACAGTCATCACCACTTCATCCAACTCACTCCAAAATTTTTCTTTCTCATCCATCGCACACCCAACTTGTGGAGCATATGCACTAACAACATTCATCATTACACCATCAATTTCCAGCTTCATAAACATCACTCTATCCGACACTCTTTTCACCTCCAAAACACTCTTAGCATACTG
Source organism: Protopterus annectens (assembly GCF_019279795.1). NCBI lineage: Eukaryota > Metazoa > Chordata > Ceratodontiformes > Protopteridae > Protopterus > Protopterus annectens. The sequence continues at coordinate 133,249,131 of NC_056734.1, forward strand.
TTCCTTCAGGATAATGCCTATGCCATTTCTCCTCCCATCCACACCATGATAAAACAATTTGAAACCGCCTCTGATACACCTAGCCTTGCTCCCCTTCCATCTGGTCTCTTGCACACACAATATACCAACCGTCCTTCGGTTCATCATGTCAGCTAGCTCCCTCCTATACCAGTCATACTGCCAACATTCAAAGTTCCGACCCTCACTATCACAGTCCTAGCCTTTACCTGCCTTCAGGCATGCCTTCTGCCTCTTCTCCTCCTTCGGCCAACAGTAGCCCAATTTCCACCAGCACCCTGTTGGCCAACAGTACTGGTGGTGGTCGTTGTTAACCCAGGCCTCAACCGATCCGGTATGAATTTCTGTACAGTTTTCTGCATATATGATGTGGCAAATTTTTACACCGGATGCTCTTCCTGACGCAACCCTCCCCATTTATACGGGCTTGGGACCGGCACAAAGAAATGCATTGGCTTGTGCTTCCCCAGTGGCTGGGTTAAACTTATATAAATACTACAAAGCAGAAAAGTTAAAATTGATCTACGATCTTCAAAACCCAGAATACAACTTGTGATGGAAATGGCTAATGTTAAAACAAAATGGAAATATGGACTGGTAGAAAGAACAAATACTGGGTCACAAGCTAGGGTTAAAGAAGAGTCTGGAATCAAGTGGGGAGGGTATACAACAGCACAATAGGAATCTTAAAGACAAAAGAATATATAGACATTTGAATTAGACACAACAGGTCAAGCTAAGAGACAAATACGAAAATATATTAAATGAATAGGAATGCTTAATTTGGGAACACGTGTGGGAAAGTGAGAGGAGACTGGAATGGAAATATGTGGCAAGTGTCAACTCCAAGGACCAGAAATTGTAAAATATAGGGAGTTATATTAGAGTCAGATGAAATATAATGCAGAGATCCAAAAGATCAAAAAGAACAAAAATAATAAAGGTATTGACAGAATCAAAAACAAAGTCAGCAGGTAACAGAAAGTTAGTAGGATGTCCAAGGCCTTAATTAATAAATGTAGAAGAAGAAAGCAAGTCAAGGACAGAGCTGCTGGAAAAGTTTAGATAAGGAAATTACAGATCAGGACTGACTAGAGATATGCAGGGAAAGTTTAGAATCTTTGCATGGAAGTACCTCCGCAAATATTTTTATACCCCAGAAATGCTGCACAGAATGTACACCCTGAGGTGAGTGGGACATGCTGGAACTGTATTTATGGACAGGTAAGAGACTGGAGAAATATATTATGGATTTGTGGAAAGCTGAGGACCTTTAGATAGCATTTACTGGAACTAACTAACAGGTTAAGGAAACAAACGACCATCTGAACTTGGTGGACGAGAAGCAAATCGTGTAAGAGTTCTAATATCATTGTTGCTCATACTGGCCAAAAAGGTGGTAATGAAATTTGGAAAACAGACAAGGAGCCAAACATTAAATAGGTAATAAAGTTTGTGGACAATCAGAAGAGAAAATATTAGAACAGAGACCAAACAAATCCCATGGGAAATTGAAGTATTGATATAAAAAAGAAACAAAATAATGGATATGGTTAAGAATGTAAAGCAATACCTGAGAGATGTATAATGAGGAGGGAGGAATAAAAAAGCAAACAATGGGACTGAAAAATCCATTCAGAACAGAAACTAGATGGAGGAGAAAGGTGTTACATATCTGTTTAGAATAATAAGAAGATAATGGAACGCAGCTTTATAACTGCTGGTAATAGGTCATGTCTTCTGTATTAAGGGGGTTGGTAAATACGAATTTAGTATGTTGAAGTTTTGAGGACATCTACTAGGAGAAGAAAGTGTAACATGCATACAGACAACAGAGAGTGTTGTAAAAGTGGTGTTAGAATAACATTTTGTCATATTAATTAAAAATAATACACACACATATACACACACACACACACAATATGCACATAGGTGTCATTTCATTAATCAAATTTACCTTTCATCGAACCTGAAATAACCTAGATCACTTGTATGAAAAAACACTATTCCAAAACGTCACTATGCCAAACTACAAAACACCAACATAACAGCTATTTCAAAATTATACACACAACACATATTCGTTGATTTTTGCAAGCCCCTCTGCAAGGCTCATCGGGGGGGGGGGGGGGGTGTTCCATTCACACCTCTGCAAATTATATATACCGGTTCCGAGATTGCACTACAGTGGCAAAAGGGTAGATTTCATGATCCTTACTGTGTTGCAATCTCTGTTTTAAAGCTACGAGCACTGTAAAATTACTTTTCCATAAAATGAATATTTCTAAATCTACCTGCACATCCATCATGCAACAGAACTGGTACAGTGGATAAGAAGGTACACAAACACAGTCTTAATTGTACATCTTGCACTACCAGCATCACGGTAAGTGTTTTGCTTAACTGAGATTCATCATAGTGAAGTTCCGGAATACTGTTTTTTCTTGCAAGTGGTCTCAGTTATTTCAGGTTCAATGAAAAGTAAATTTGATTAATGAAATGAGACCCATATACACACGGGATTGGTACTGATCCCCGAAGGAACTTTTCACCGAAGCACAAACACCCGGGCATACTTCCGTGAAAGTGCTTTTTACCAAAAAAAGGACTTTCACGGAAGTATGCCTGCAGCTAGAGGGAGTTGTGGGGGAATGACTGTTGCGGAGATCATACTATGGTGCGGATAAGAGGATATTCTCTTTTCCTCACTGTAGTGCGATCACAGAGTGGGAATATTAAAGTAAGGGGGTGTGGGGGGCACATCCCCCCACATGGGGGGGTGCAGGTGGGGCTTTCCCCCCTGCATAAAAGTAGATTTATTGTTTGTTTGTTTTTTTAATGCACTTTAACGAAAGCGCTTTTTTGGTGAACGCGCTTTCGTTAAAGTGTGTTCGGTGATTGTGGATTCAGATTATTAAACTTTCGTTCAATAGTCCTAGATCCATACACACATATACATACAGATTCACTTTAGAACATAGAAAGCTCATAACACTGAAATTCAAAATATTGAGACCAAATCTTGAAAATTCAAAACACTGAAAACTCAAAACATTGAATGCCATAACACTGAAAAAAACATAGAAAACCAGCATGTACTATATTCCAGCACAACTACATACAGAAACAAATACAAAACAAACCATATTACACTTCTTCAAATATAAGCAGGGGGCAAACCCCCCTGTGCTCCCCACATCCACTGCTACTTAAATATATCAACTCCGAGATCACACTACACTAAGATGTGTTATGTTGTAGTATAGCAAGTAAGAAGGGAACATGACTGAGGTTACGTATGAAACTCCAGTAAGTATCAGAGAGATATATAGTCATGTGTAATGTTTTAATAATGAAGTACTGTTTCTAAGAGAAGGTTGAGGATAGTTTTTTTTTTACAATTTAAACAAGCAGTCATGAAGTGCGGAATGGTATGTTTGCTGTTTTTTTCTGTAAACTCATATCCCAAATCATTGCCTGAACAATTCTCCACACAGAGATAACAATCTTTCATTCTATATGTTGCCTATATTCACACCCCCTTTACCAAATTCAAGACTCTCATTCTTAATATCACTTCAGAAATACCAAAGAATAACAACACACTTATTCTTGATGATTTTTACCTAGATTTCCTAGAAACCATATTAATGGTATGACTGAATTTCTAGCTGATCATGATCTTACCTAGTTAATTACTGAAACAACTTGACCAAATACATTCATCTTCTTCTTGCTCTTCTGATTAGACACTTTCTGTCAATGATCTCCATAAACATTCTCCTCTCCTAATCTTAGCAAACACACTACCCCATCAAATTCAAAAGTTGCAGCCAGTATTTCAAATTCCCTCCAAAACTAATAATATTCAGACCCAAGTTGATTTCCAACACTGACAGACTTAAACTACACCTATCCACTATAAGTTGGTTTCCAATACTCTCTTCCCAGGACCCAGTATATTGTAGCCAAAACCCTCATCTAAACTCTACTCAGTTTAAAAAAACAATTGTCCTTAAACAAAGCCTGCTTAAAGTGATAATAAAACAACTGGATGAGTTAAGAAATAAAGATTATCCTACAGTTAAGAGATGAATCATGACACAAATGGAAGTTTAACTCAAGCACACAAATTCCTGAGTATTTTGTCACCATGCAACACCTTTCAAAATAAGCAGCTGTGGTATAAAAATACAAGCACCTCAAATTCAAACAGATCTCCCTACTAGGTAAACCCAAACATATTTGGAATGAAGTTAATATATTAACACAATGCAAAGTTCTACAAAACAATTCCTCCCATAAGATTGTTCAATGTTCTAAAGACCAACTCTCATCTTCTGACTTCCTGAAATAATTTAGCTCTCTGCCACAACTATTCCCTAACTCCTCCACACTCCCAAGGTCACATACCTTTGACCCTCCCTTTTTCCCTTCCTTTTACTCTGAAGTAATTACAATTAAAGATACGGAACTCCCTGAAGCAAGTTCCACCAGATGCCCCTATAGAGGCAGATAACCAAATCCAGTTCATTTCCTCTGCAAAGACTGCCTTACTATTCCTCCACTTCATACCTACAACCTCAGCAGCATCATGCCTTGCATCTGGCAAGTAGGCCTCATCAAACCACTTGCAAAGCAATCAAACCTTGACAATGTCTCAAAGTTGTGACTCCTTTTCAGTCTACATATTTTTGAAAAAACATTAGAAAAAATATTGTATCACTAATTTCTAGAATACATCCAGAGATATCATTACCTTTCCCTAAAGCAGGATAGACAGGCTGCAGTACCATATCTGCATTTTGCACTCTCATAGATGATATCTTGATAAACTTGGATAAAAGTAACCTTACAGGAGTCCTCTTTTTTTTAAATCACAAAGGTTTTGACCTTGTAGATCACACCATACTTCTTTACAACATGCTAGACTTGGTCATCAACCCAGATGCATGCCTATGAATCAAATACTTCTTAACTGACAGGCTATTCAGATTTAAAACAGGTTCATCCCTCTGTGATCATGTCCACTCCTTAAATGGGTTATACAAGGCTCTGTATTTGCTTTCCTGCTTCATCAACAAACACTATTATGACCCTTCCCTTGTGCCTTTGATCTTATATGCAAATTATATGGTGATATTTAGGTCTGACCTTTCTCACTCACTCGTCCAAACCCAGCTAGAAAAATGACCTGTACTCATTAATTGGTTAAAAGTACATAAACTTATACTCAGCCTGAATAAAACAAAATAATGTTTTTGGTACCTATAACCATAACTAGCTTGTGAATTCACCATCAACAGCTCCGCAAATGAATCATCATCAACTTTTAACTGATTACAACTGAAAAACGCTTCCAGGTGCTTCTGCAGTTACATCCTACTGATGCATCTAGGAAATCATTTATTGCTTGTTCATATTTGCATCAATAATTCCAAAACCATGTGATATAAGAAGTATTAAAAAACTTTATCTTATAGCTTACCCAATGGCAAACACAACTGTATTGATTGGCGACCTCTATCTAGTGCAGGTAAAGAAATATTAACTGTTATTAACATTTATTTATATTGTCTTAAAGTTAATATTTTTCTAAATATCTCAACAACCAAGTAACACAGACAGAACTTATACTTTTATCTGTGACTACATAACTGTCTTGTGGTTTCTTCTAACAGATGTTTTTCCAATTGGCTCAGTATCTGCATATAGTAGTAGTTGGTACAAGACATATATTTTCCTGCATACCGTAGCTATTTGCTTAGTTTGTTTTTTGTAATCTTTATAATCTATCTTTACCATCTCAAAGTGCTTACTCCTCTCTGTACTCTTCTTTTCTAGACCTAACACCACTCTTAAGTATTCAACTGCGGTACCACCTTTATCATTCTTATAAGAAAAATGCAGTTCGGGTCTGAATTGTCTGCAAACAGCTAAAGTTGACTTTGAGTATGTGTCTACCTGTTTGAGCCAATATTCATTTTCCCCTGGAGAGCACTCTGCTTTGGCTTGTAAGCAGCCCCCCCCACCACACACACACACACACACACACACACACACACACACACACACACACACACACACACACACACACACACACACACACACACACACACACACACACACACACACACTCATCTTCCACTTTCTCTCTTATTCCCTTCTGTTAGCAAATAGTATCCATAACTGATCAATACTGTGTTTGTTAATTTAAACTGAGACCACAGTAGCCTACTGATACAAGGTTATCCTGTTTTTCCACCTGAGAAATGGTTAAGAAATTACTTACAGATTCAGAGCAGTCCTTGGTCAGTTGTGATTGTTTCTTAAACACAAACTTGTCTTTGCTTTGGCTCATTAGCAGCAGTACAAAGAACTGCCTGCTCACACCCTTGTTCTCCCCTCCCCCTTCCCTGTTTATTACCTTAAGACAATCCAAAAGTTAATAAATATTACCTGTGGCAGGCACCATTTTTAAAACTGCAACCACCCTTGTCACTATCATATGTTCATTTATCAGTTAACTCTGTTACCTGATTGTTTCCAGCCCCCTCATAAGAGCAACTAACAGGGTCTCTACCTGCTTTGCTCCCCACCCTGCCCCCTATTCCCTCCTGCCCCCAGTGGTCCCACCTTTATTACACTCACAAACCCCTCCTAGCTTTCCAATAGCCAACCACAGCGCTAACCCAACACTACCTCCTCCATCTTCCCACTACTATCACACCTCCTCAACTAACATGTACAAGCATACCTTACCTATGCTCACTGCATGCACCCTCCTTGCATATATTACATCCTACCAAAGCTCCATCATTCCCCCACTCAACCACTACCACTGTACTACTACTCACACCACCACTCATGTCTCATCCTCACTCAGCTCCCCTCCTATCAACTCAAGAACCATCCCTATGCACCCCCACATATTCTACCAACTATATTACTCAAACATAAAGCATCCCTACAACTTAACATAGTAAACCTCCCACCATACTGATTACCCACAGAGCACAATCATAAAGTTTCCCTTATAAACAAACACATTCAAAAACTGAGAAAACTAATAACCTCATGCATATCAAAACTAGCCCTAAGTGGAGACATCTACCCCAACCCTGGCCCTACCATCTCCAACCCCAATCCTCATAATCAGACTAGAATCCACAACTTATCCCATATTACAGCCAATAGAAAGTCAAGTGACTTCCTTCTACTAAGCCTAAATATTAGAAGTATATCCAACAAAGTCCATGAACTCCATGCCACCATAGACTTGTACTCCCAGATATAGTCATCCTGACAGAAACCTGGCTAAAACCTCACATTACCAATGAGCAAATACTCCCTACTGGTTATGGCATACTAAGAGTAGACTGGCTAAACAAGAAAGGAGGTGGTGTAGCTATAATATTTAAACAGCATCTTAACATCCAGATCTTAAAATCGTCAGCTCCACAAATAGGCAATGAAGAAATAATATACACCAACCTCAAAATAAACCAAAACAAAACCATCAACATAATTGGATGCTACTTCCCACCTGGCTAAAACATCCCTCCACTAGAAAACCTCCTAAACTGGTCTACCCACCATCTCCCCCAAGAAACTCTCATTTTAGGTGATTTCAATATTGACTGGCAATCCTGTCCTGGCAACCATCCAACCCATCATGTAAACCTTCATGGCTTCACTCAACTAGTCCAGTCACCAACCAGGATAAATAAAAACTCCAGCAAGCACACTACCCTGGATTGGATATTAGTCAGTAAGAGTCCCCAGTCATATATAACAGGCTGCTTATCAGATAGCCTCAGTGATCACTCCCCAGCATTCCTACTCAAAAAATACCTATACCAAGCTAAACCTGTCATATACCGTCAAATACATAAAAAACGAAACTTTAACCCACTCACATTCATCTCATCCCTCAAAGAATGTAACTGGCATCCTCTAAAGTACCTCAGTCTTGATGACGCAGTTCAATTTGTTAATACTACCTTCCTGAGCATCCTTAATTACCATGCCCCCATAAGACTTTCCAGAATCAAAGCACAACCCTCCCCATGGCTACAGAAAACCACTAAGTCAGAAATGAAAAACAGGGATAAAGCCTGGGAGGACTGGTGCAAAGCCAAAACCCCCTCAAATAGACAGAAATACCTAGAACTAAGCAATAGAGTCAAAAAGCTAATAAAACAGGACAAATTCCAATACTACCAGTCTACCCTAGACTCCTAACAACACAGCCCCCAACAATTCTGGTCCTCCTTAAACTCCATCCTCCACCCAGGTAAAGTCAGTACCCCTCCTCCTAACATCCCTCACTCCTCAGAAAATATTGCTACCTCATTCAACACACACTTCACCCAAACCATACTATCACTAGCTAAACAACACAACCCCCCTCCCCTCCAACCCACACCTTTAACTACTAATCTCCCCACTGCCTTCTCTTTTTCTCCTGTACCAACCTCCAACATAAAAAAAACTCTTAACTAAACTTAAGCCCACCAAATTAGCAGCAGACAACCTCCCAAGTGAATACCTACAAATTGCAGCTGATGCTCTGGCCTGCCCAGTATCCATCTTGATTAACCGATCACCGTCAGAAAGTTACATTCCCACACTGTGGAAAGTATCATATATAATTCCCCTCCACAAAGGCGGACCCTCCAAAGAACTAACCAATTACCACCCCATAGCTATTCTCTCTCCACTCTCCAAAATACTAGAGAGATGCATACAGTCTCAGGTCTCAGACTACCTCCTTACTAACAACCTCCTTTCCAATACTCAGCATGGTTTTCGACCAAACCATAGCACCGCCACTGCCTTAAAACAATGGCTATCTCTCCTCTGCTACTTTCCTAGACCTATCTAAAGCATCTGACATGGTCCCACACAAACAACTTATCTCTGTCCTCAATAACCTATCCTTCTCACAATCAGTCACCAACTGGTTTCAGAGTTACCTGTCTGGCCACCACCAATCCGTTGTATGGCAGAATTACACATCTCTCCAACTACCTGTCTCCATAGGGGTTTCTGTTAGAAAAATATGTATTAATATGTGTATGCTTAATGCCAAATTAATAATCAAGTGTTTTAATATGCTTTTCATTCTATTTCTCATGCACTGTGATTTATATAAATTGAGTTTCATATGAGACTGAATATATGCTTTACTAAAACTGCAGCATGCTTATTGAAACTTGCAAGTTGCCCTCTGACCTAGTAACTGCTAGCACAGCAATATTCTTGTTTATGCCTTGTGGAAATGTACTTGAGAAGCAGGTGTTAATCTGCTAGGTCAGAAGCATATGAATAGACAATATACCATTTTATAAATGTAATGATTCGAGTCAAATAGCCTTGTTCAGAGGATGGGAACCTCTGCAGCTGCAGCAGTTTAGAGATAAGGTAGACAAAGGAATTATTAGAGAAATGAACTGCTAGCATTGTGTTCGATTTAGCTATAGTATCTTGAATGTAACATAACAAGTATCTAACTGAAAGTAACCAAGGCCATGTTGTTTTCCTCAGGAAGTTTCACATAAAAATTGTTTAAATCAGCAGAAAATCATGGGAAAGATGGTCAGCAGATGATGACCAAAAGGTGGTAATTCATTACATCAGCATGGTAGGACAGGATTAATTTGATAACCTATAAAAATGAATGCATTTCCTGTTTCTGGTTAGACAAACTCTGTATTAGCACGTTTTTGTCTCCTTGCTGAAAGATTAAAGTGCCTTAACCTGAACCTACCGTGTTTTGATAATTTTTTAAGTATATTTTTCCTTTGACAGATTGGTCCTTCGGACCGGAATACGTATCTCTCGCTCTGGACCTAAGTCAGAATTGGGCCCGGTGGCATGCATCCATACGGAGAAGAGGCCAAATCGGCTCTTCTGTTTTGAAAGACCTCCGACTGAATTGTCATTCAAAAGAGGCCAGCCACTGTTTCTGATCTGGGATTGGAGGATGAGTCAACGATCCGGTGGATCAACTCACAGAGGGTCAGGTAAGGAGGAATTACCTTATTTCTGTTTCAAGATCAGGGACTAGTTACAGAACTGTTTTTTGTCAGGTAAATTTGCCTATGCAAATTAGGGACAGAAAAGGGGGTTACTGTTTTTTGTCATAGATCAGGGAAACAGAATAGGTAGACAGTTATTCTAGATAAATTGTGAAAAAGGTGTAGATTTGTGGTACCACGTGATAGAAAGGGTTACGTAACAATTTACAGCTTAGCTAAGACACCAATGGGAAATCAGTGCACAAAAAGTTCCCGGGACACGCCCTAACTGAAGACGCGAAGTATATGCAATTACAGCGTGCCGATAATATTACATATTATACCAAATAGGTCGATAAGTACAAATTCGAGGGAAATTTAGATAAACCTGAACTTATGAAACTTGTAAAACAGTTAAAAATAGATGTGAAAGGTCAATTAAAAAAGCAGAGACAATTAGGAGTCCCTCAGGCGCACAGGATGCTTGAGGAAGCAAATCGTAAGGAGCAAAGAATTAAAAATTCAAAAACGATGTTTTTAGAAAAAGAAGACAATACTTTAGTAATAGCAACAGCCCCACCTTCGCCCCCTCCATTTCCGTTACCAGAATATGAAGCGAGTGGATGAGCTGATCCACCTCCGCTATACTCAGCTGTCCCTGCAAAAGCACAACCGTTTGTTAGGGATCCCATCGAGAACAGGTCTCGAACATGTGACTTGAGAAGGGAAATTGAATTAAATGAATTAAATAGAGCATCACAAGCAATGAGCGAAGAAGAGATATGTCCGCTCATAGAAGTACCGAATCCTCAGGCAGGACAGGCAGGACAAGATCCGACTCTTTTAGTTTATAGATCGTGGACACCGGAAGATATCTGGAAAGCCACAGAAGGTATTCCCCACCCAAAGGTGAATTTTAGAAAATTTTTAGAAGATTTACAGGGTATGACATTAAGTTACCATTTGAATGGAGAGGAAGTAGAAAAAAGTAGTTAGACAAATTGTAGGTCCAGATTGGCACATGATTTGTGGCAGCTGGAATCCTTGTGACGCACAACTTAGGCCACTCCCACATACTGATGCAGAACTGGTTGGCAGAGTAAAGGGTCTAACAGACCGAATCTCTGAAAAGTGGAAGCCTAGGGCTGATTGGACTTGTATTAATCAATGCATACAGCAAGAAAAAGAAACAGTAGATGGGTACTATGCCAGATTATTAGAGTGCTTTAACAATCATAGTGGCATGACAGTTCCTGAAAATCAAACGAATGATTCTCCGTATGAACAACAATTGAAAAATGCATTTTTAAAAGGTTGCATTGCACCTATTAGAAGCTTCATTACGAAGCATATGATAGATCATCGAACAAGTAGGTTACAAGCCTTACTTGAATATGCTAGACATGCAGAAAGACATTTTAATAGTAAAAAGAAAAAGAAAACCCAAGTATTTTCAGCAGAAGATGGGTCATAAGTGTTTGTAGTACAAACTGGGAAAAAGGGTAAGAAAAATACCCAGGGAATTAAACAATCTGACAAACGATCAGAAGATTTCGAAGAAAGAAAGAAAAAGGGTGAGTGTTTTAAGTGCGGGAAAAAAGGACATTTAGCAAGGGATTGCAGGCTAAACAAGAAGGCGACTACAGAAAATAAGGAGGATGAGGAATGACTATATGATAGTCAGGAATCATTAGATGAGAGTGAGCAGGGAAAGGTAAGTGTAAATGTGATAGCAGGAGAAGAGGATGTGACACAAGGGGTAGATGATGTATATGAATACACAAACATAGAAGAAAATGAAATTTTAGACCTAGCTCTTTTGAGCTTAGAGCTTTACTTAGCAGACACAAAACCGGAAGTGACGCTTCTGGTGGAGGGGAGGGAAGTTAAGTTTTTGTGTGACTCGGGGGCTTCACGCACCCTGATCCACCCTTCCAAACTACCGGAAGATACAGAATCACCAGATTATATACTAGTGAAAGCAGCTAATGGACAGCTGTATCGGGAGCCACTCTCCCATGACATTACAATAATAGACCCTGTTTCAGGGATGACTCAGAAAAGTAAAATTGTAGTTTTTGCAAAATGCCCAGTGAATCTTTTGGGTAGAGATTTGATGCAGATATTTGGCATAGCCGTAGTTCCAATCATGCAGGGTATGGAAGCACAGCGACAAATGGACACTTTTGTAGTGCGACCGGAGGGTGAAATGTATTATTGGTACAGCCAGGACTTGGTTACGACTGGTCCAGGGGCAGTAACCGAAGAACTAATAACCGTAGCTATTAGCAAGTTCCCCTCCCTCGACACTGACAAACAGCATTTGTTGCATTGTACTCTATATTACTGTAATAGACCAGGTCCTGATAAAGATTATGAACAAGAATTGTTTCAAAACCATGCAAATAGGCTAGTATTGCAAAACTTGTACTGGGATGCAGAAAGGAACAGTGTAGCAAGCTGTTCATTGCCCCAGGAATTTTTAGCACTTTACAAATCTAATCGACTGCCCCATGTTAGTTTGACTAAGAACAAAATCTTGAAATGGGCAGACTTAGATGAAAAAGTCACGAGGTGGGAAAAACAGACAGAATTAGAACTCTCAGAACAAGGAGTACAGAAACAGAAATTGAACTGGATCACACAGACACACCCAGCTGGACACTCACAGGCCAGTGAGGATAGTTGAGTATTACTCTTATTGGAAGAAGAGGAAAAAGCCTTGCGGGACATACCAGACATTCTCTGGTCAGCAGGGAAATCAGATGTAGGATTAATACGAACAGCGGGACCAGTTACCATAACGCCAAAGTCAGCATTTAGACCCCAGAAAAGACAGTATCCCTTGAGAAAGGATGCAGAGGTAGGACTTAAGCCTATCATAGCAGTCTTACTTAAGGAAGGAGTCTTAATAGAATCTCCTGATTCACCATGTAATACACCTTTATTTCCTGTCAAGAAAGCAAACGGGGAATTGCGTATGGTCCAAGACTTACAAGCTGTAAATAATGCAGTTATACCCAGGGCACCAACAGTGCTAGATCCACACACCTTACTGAATGATTTAAAGCCAGAACAGAAATATTTTTCAGTGGTAGACATAAGTAATGCATTTTTCTCAATACCGATACACCCTGACAGCCAATATTGGTTTGCATTTACATTTCAGGAAAAGCGGTACACATATTCCAGATTACCACAGGGGTATTGTGAAAGTCCAACAATATTTGCACAGGAAATGGCAAGCAACCTGGCGGGATTTATCCCACTGAAAGGTAGTCAGATTCTACTTTATGTAGACGACATTCTGCAGGCAGCCGCCACCCAGCAAGAATGCAAAGAAGACACAATAGCTCTGTTACAATTTTTAGCTACTCAAGGTCACAAAGTAAACAAAGACAAGTTACAGCTTTGGAGAAACAAGTTAAATACTTAGAATATGTAATATCCAAAGAAGGTAGAATATTAGATGAAGACAGAAAAACAGCGATTTTACAAGCACCTAGACCAACTACCAAGAAGGAAATGATGTCCTTCCTGGGAACTACTAATTTTTGTCGGAGTTGGATACCAAACTATGCTTTGGAATCTGCTCCACTGGCTGATTTAATATTTAAAAAGCCGATGGCTGCACAGGATTTATTACAATGGACACCTGAAGCAGAAGCAGCTTTCTGTAAGCTGAAACAATTGATAGCATCATCCTTAGTTTTAGGATTACCAAACTATAACAAGCAGTTTATCCAGACTGTAGACTGTAAGCAAGGTTATATGACATCAGTATTGACACAGCAACATGGGGCCAAGCAATGCCCCATAGCTTATTATTCATCACAGTTAGATCCAGTGGCACGGTCTTTGCCCCACTGTGTACAAGCAGTAGTTGCAGCTGCGATGGCTGTGCAGGCTTCAGCCTCAGTAGTATTGTTCCACCCTCTCACACTGAGAGTGCCTCATGCAGTTGCAATTATTTTACTGCAAGAAAAAGTAGCATATCTTTCTCCAGCTAGGCATCTTTCCTGTATGACCATTCTGTTGGGCCAACCTCATATGACAATTGAACGATGCACAACTTTGAATCCGTCAACTTTGCTTCCAACCCCTGCAGGTGGCAAACTGCACTGCGGCCTGCAGGAGATTGAGCAAAAGACATTACCTAGACAAGACCTTACGGATGTTCCCTTGGATGATGCCGAGGTGACATGCTATGTGGATGGCTCGTGCAGGAGGGACCCTACAGGACAGAACCTAGTGGGGTATGCAGTCGTTTCTGATACTGAAACTTTAGAAGCAAAATCTTTACCACGCAACTTATCTGCACAAGCAGCAGAATTGATTGCCTTAACAAGGGCATGTACCTTAGCAAAAGGTAAGAAAGTGAACATTTATACTGACAGTCAGTATGCTTTATCTACTGTACATGTTTTTGTGCAACAGTGGAAAAATAGAGAAATGATAACATCTACTGGTAAACCGATTAATCATGCACAACTTATTTAGACCTGTTAGATTCAATTCAGTTACCTAAGAAAGTAGCTATTTGCAAATGCGTAGCTCATACAAAACAGGATAGAATTTCAAAAGGTAATGCACGGGCTGATACAGCTGCAAAGCAGGCAGCCTCAGCCACAGAAACTTTTCTTTTGAGTGAGGAATTACAACCCTCAGAAACTTTAGATTTAGAAATGTTAAAAACAATGCAGACACTTACTACAAATCTTGAAAAACAAAAGTGGATAAAACGAGGAGCAATCCTCGAAAAGGGACTGTACATCTCCAAGGAAAAGAAACCGATTTTGCCATCTAATTTGTTTAGATATGCAGCGTTGTTGAGCCATGGGCAGAGCCATGTCTCAACAGGGGGGATGGTACAGTTAGTGAATTGAGTGTTTACAACCTATGGGTTTACAAACTATACAAAAAAATTTTGTGCAGCATGCCATGCTTGTAACAAGCATCATGCACAAGGGGCATTGAAGCCTAAGCGATGGAATTTTCCTACACCACCATATCCGTTCCATACTATCTGAATGGACTTCATAGAATTGAATAAATGTGAGAATAAGAAACACTGCCTAGTTATTATAGACATGTTCTCCAAATGGGTAGAAGCATTTCCAACTAAAAATCCAGATGCAGCTACGGTTGCAAAGGTTCTTGTTAAAGAAATTATACCCAGATTTGGGATACCGGAAAAGATTTATAGTGATAACGGGACACATTTCATGAACCAAACAATCCAACAACTTAGTCATTATTTTGGAATATCGTTAAAAAATCACTGCGCGTATTACCCTCAATCTGCAGGGCTAGTAGAGCGACAAAATGGGGTACTGAAAAATAGACTTAGGAAATTGATAGAAGAAACACAGAAAAACTGGGTGCACTGTTTGCCTTTAGCACTGCTGAGTATGAGAACTGTTCCAAATGTAAAGGGATTAACTCCTTTTGAAACTTTGTTTGGGAGGGCATATTATACACCTCAGTGGAAACCTCTCATGTCTAAAGAGCAGGAGGCTGACAGTTCACTTGCAGGATATATGAGGAGATTTTTGAATAACAAACTTTTGCAGTTAAATTCTGTTTCAGATAAGAAACAACCGAAATCGGAGCACCAGTAGCCCCGGCACCTGGGTGTGGGTGAAGATTGCGAAACGGAAGAATTGGAGCTCTTTGAAGTGGGAAGGTCCGTTCCAGGTACTGCTGTCAACACGCACCGCAGTCAAAATCATGAACAAGCTTCCTGGATTCATTTGACACACTGTAAACTGGTCAAAAACTTTGAACTGGACAAAAACTTTGTTACTGTTGCACAACAAGAACAAAATGGCCAGATACAGAGTGAGTAGAGACACTGAGCAATTTCAAAAAACTTGCATGATTGTTTTTGTTGCAATATTGATCACACTGTTCTTTTTGCTGTGGCTGTACTTCTTTCCTGCCACAAAGGTTGAACTGATTAGACGTAATGAACCAAACATAGACTGGCATCCGAACTTTAACACTTATCAGGCAATTACATGTGTATACGCAGAGACTTTCAATGTTTCTAACTGCTGGGTCTGTACGGCCATACCAACAGCATACGGGGGTTTGTTAATGACTGCTATCCCCCTAGGGGTCAATGAGACCTGGGAAAATCTGGTTTTTGACACAGTCGCTATTAAAGCACAAGATAAGGTAGCACTGTATTTGCCTGTGACACAAAAAGGAATTGTATGTTTTTATAAAAATAACTCCATCCAAGTTGGGTGGAGTAAATGTAATGTTACTGTACAGTACAAATGTTATAGAAAACCAAATGATTTGAGTGGATCTTGCAGTACAGATTATGACTCATTTTTGAAATCTATGCATAAAACTCTTGATCAGGTACAGCAAAATCCTGTACTTTTCAAACAGTTATCAGTGATAGATAGGAAAATGTTTCATGCAGGGCAGTCATTTCATAACAAAGTAATGACAAAGGTAGAGGACTGTTATTTTGTATGTGGAAAAAAGGCATATAAATGGTTACCTGAGAAATGGTCTGGCAGTTGTTTTTTGGGATACCTGGTTCCGGCCATCCGACACACTGCAGCTTTGCCTCAGGGAGTATTAGAAATACTCGAGGCAGTAACAAAAAGACTGTTAAGAAACCGGAGAATCCAGTGGGACGAATTGAAGCAGGGTGGAAAGACCATCGTAATGTGGGAACCAAACTTGTGCACATGGACTTGAGTGATGCTGTTATATCCTGGGCAGGTATATCACCCATGTATGGCGGAGTCAAATCAATATGGGAACTGCGAAAACTGTCTAAACTTCTCGAAATAATGAGTAACTTTTTTTTCTGCCCTTGAACTGATAACTGATGAAATGAATGCCATGAGAACTGTAGTGCTTCAAAACCGAATGGCTCTTGACTTCACCCTAGCGTGAGGCGAAACTTGCGCTTTAATCAAAGAAGAGTGCTGTGCGTTCATTCCTGACCACCAGCATGAGATCAACGACCATTTTGAGGTGAGTCAGCAAGTGTCGGCCATGACTAAACCAGGCCCAAACCCTCTGACAGAGTTTTTTCAGAATGCCTTTGGGGGGTGGGGCTCCATCTTTATGAACTATTGATAGCTATTGGGGTAGGTTTACTCCTAATAGGAGTTTGTATTTGTTGCGGAATCCCCTGCATGAAGAAATTAATTAAGGAATTCATAGATATATCCGTATCTGAAACTATGTATCAAAGTACTGAATTTGAAGAGCTGCTAGAATGCGAGACACTTTCATAAAAGTGTAAACTGAATGACTTTCTTAACTGCAAATCCTAAATGGAAGAGGTTAGGAAAAGAAGCAAGCTGTTTATCCTTTTTTGAAAATAGAATAAAAAGTATTAACAGGGGGGAGATGTTAGAAAAATATGAATTAATATGTGTATGCTTAATGCCAAATTAATAATCAAGTGTTTTAATATGCTTTTCATTCTATTTCTCATGCACTGTGATTTATATAAACTGAGTTTCATATGAGACTGAATATATGCTTTACTAAAACTGCAGCATGCTTACTGAAACTTGCAAGTTGCCCTCTGACCTAGTAACTGCTAGCACAGCAATATTCTTGTTTATGCCTTGTGGAAATGTACTTGAGAAGCAGGTGTTAATCTGCTAGGTCAGAAGCATATGAATAGACAATATACCATTTTATAAATGTAACCACAAACCAAGTGCAAAAGAACAAACAAGCAAAACCAAAATGTGAGGTGCGAGTACCAATCCAAGACACACCGACAGATTCCACAAAAATACTCCGAAGATCTTTGAAAGGCATGTATTTTTATATGTAATATCCAGCAGAAGGTAGAATATTAGATGAAGACAGAAAAAACAGTGATTTTACAAGCACTAGGACTAACTACCAAGAAGGGAAATGATGTCCTTCCTGGGGAACTACTAATTTTGTCGGAGTTGGATACCAAACTATGCTTTGGAATCTGCTCCACTGGCTGATTTAATATTTAAAAGTTTATGGCTGCGCCAGGATTTATTACAATGACACCTGAAGCAGAAGCAGCTTCTGTAAGCTGAAACAATTGATAGCATCATCCTTAGTTTTAGGATTACCAACTATAACAAGCAGTTTATCCAGATCAGACTGTAAGCAAGGTTATATGACATCAGTATTGACATTATAACATGGGGCCAAGTAATGCCCTATAGCTTATTATTCATCACAGCAGATCTCACTATGATAACTTGAATTGGCCAATCCTTGAAAGCTCCAACCCCGTGGTGGCAAACTGTAATTCCGCGGCCTGCAGGAGATTGAGCAAAAGACATTACCTAGACAAGACCTTACGGATGTCTCCTCGATGATGCCGAGGGGTGACATGCTATGGATGGCTCGTGTAGGAGGGACCCTACAGGACAGAACCTAGTGGGGTATGCAGTCGCTTCTGATACTGAAACTTTAGAAGCAAAATCTTTACCACATCTAACTTATCTGCACAAGCAGCAGAATTGATTGCCTTAACAAGGGCATGTACCTTAGCAAAGGTAAGAAAGTGAACATTTATACTGACAGTCAGTACGTTTTATCTACTGTACATGTTTTGTGCAACAGTGGAAAAAATAGAGAATGATAACATCTACTGGTGCAAAACCGATTAATCATGCACAACTTATTTAGACCTGTTAGATTCAATTCAGTTACCTAAGAAAGTAGCTATTTGCAACAAGCAAGCAAGAGCTCATACAAAACAGGATAGAATTTCGTGCTAGACGCACGGTTGATAAGCAGCTGCAAAGCCAGGCAGCCTCAGCCACAGAACTTTGGAGGAGGAATTACAACCCTCAGAAACTTTAGATTTAGAAATGTTAAAACAATGCAGACACTTACCACAAATCTTGAAAACAAAGTGGATAAAACGAGAGCAATCCTCTAAAAGGGACTGTACATCTCAAGGAAGAAAGAAACCGACGGCATCTAATTTGTTTAGATATATGCTTGTTGAGCCATGGGCAGAGCCATGTCTCAACAGGGGATGGTACAGTTAGTGAATTGAGTGTTTACAACCTATGGGTTTACAACCATACAAAAATTTTTGTAGCATGCCATGCTTGTAACAAGCATCATGCACAAGGCATTGAAGCCTAAGCGATGGAATTTTCCTACACCACCATATCCGCTCCATACTATCTGAATGGACTTCATAGAATTGAATAAATGTGAGAATAAGAAACACTGCCTAGTTATTATAGACATGTTCTCCAAATGGGCAGTTTACTCTAACTAAAAATCCAGATGCAGCCACGGTTGCAAAGGTTCTTGTTAAAAGAAATTATACCCAGATTTGGATACCGGAAAAGATTTATAGTGATAACGACACATTTCATGAACCAAACAATCCAACAACTTAGTCATTATTTTGGAATATCGTTAAAAATCATCGCGCCGTATTACCCTCAAGCAATCTGCAGGGCTAGTAGAGCCGGCCAAATGGGGTGTACTGAAAAAATAGACTTAGGAAATTGATATAGAAGAAACACAGAGTAACTGGGTGCACTGTTTGCCTTAGCACTGCTGGCGCGAGAACTGTTCCAAATGTAAAGGGATTAACCTTTGAAACTTTGTTTGGGAGGCATTATACACCTCAGTGGAACTTCCTCAAGTGTTCAAAGAGCAGGAGCTGACAGTTCACTTGCAGGATATATGAGGAGATTTTTGAATAACAAACTTTTGCAGTTAAATTTGTTTCAGATAAAGAGCAACCGAATCGGAAGCACCAGTAGCCCTCGCACCTGGGTGTGGGGTGAAGAAGATAACGTAAACGGAAGAATTGGAGCTCAAGTGGGAAGGTCCGTACCAGGTACCGCTGTCAACACCCACCGTAGCTTCAAAATCATGGGAGCAAGCTTCCGATTCATTTGACACCGTAAACTGGTCAAAAAACTTTGAACTGGACAAAACTTTGTTACTTGCTAGCAACAAGAACAAATGGCCAGATACAGAGTGCGAGTAGAGACCGAGCAATTTCAAAAATCCTGCATGATTGTTTTTGTTGCAATATTGGATCACACTGTTCTTTGCTGTGGCTGTACTTTCCCGCCACAAGGTTGAACCGCTGATTAGACGAATGAACCAAACATAGACTGGCATCCTAACTTAACACTTATCAGGCACTACATGTATATCAAAGAGAGACTTTCATCAAGTCCCTAACTGCTGGGTCTGTAAAATGGCCATACCAACAGCATAATGGGGTTTGTTAATGACTGCTATCCCCTAGGGGTCAACAATGAGACCTGGGAAATCTGGTTTTGACACAGTCGCTATTAAAGCACAAGATAAGGTAGTGCCTGTATTTGCTCAGACACAAATAGGCAGTGAAAGTCTTTTGTGTTTATGAGCCATTTTCTGCCTTGAAGCGCCTTGTAAGAACATCTTCCAGGAACAGGCCTGAGCGTTCTGTCGCAGTTTTATTGTGGCTTTTCCGCAGCGCCAAAAAGCCCTCGGGCAGCTTGCGCAAAGCTTCGGTGAACACAGTTTCCTGCCGAAAGAAACCAGATATAGGAGCGCCAAGACAGGAAATGATGTCGTTAAAGAACTTCCTGTACATATTTAAAATGCTTTTGGCACCTTTAGTGATGTTCGATAGAAGCTGCTTCTTGTTTGTAGCGGCGAAAATGTATTTATTGAAACAATTATGCCAAGATTCGAGTTTTTGTGGAATCTGTCGTGTGTTCGGATTGGTACTCGCATCTCATGCTTTGATTTTATAAACAAATGATCTCGGCATGCAAACAGCCTTGTTCAGAGGATGGGAACCCTGCAGCCGCAGTAAAGTGAGACAAGGTAGGACAAAGGAATTATTAGAGAAATGAATCATAGTACGGTGTGTTCGATTTAGCCAGTAGTATCTTGAATGTAACATAAAGCGCATTCAATCCAAGGCAACCAAGGCCATGTTGTTTTCCCTCAGGAAGTTTCATATAAAATTGCTTAAATCAGCAAAATCATGGGAAAGATGGTCAGCAGACGTATTTAATTCAAAGTGTGGTAATTGTTATGTCAGCATGGTAGGACAGGATTAATTTGATAACCTATAAAATGAATGCATTTCCTGTTTCTGGTTGTATAAATTTTATTAGCATGTTTTTGTCTCCTTGCTGCAAGAGATTAAAGTTCTTGTTCCGAACCCACTGTAGGTTTTGATCATTTTAAAATATATTTTCCTTGACAGTTTCCCCATGATCCATCCTTGAACCCTACTCTTCCAGAGCCACCAATAATCTAGCCTCTGCCACCAAACATGCAGCACACTTCTGAGTTGAGCAATACGCAGATGACTCCAACCATCATCCAAGCTCAGCCCAGTCCCTACCCAAACTGCAAAAGTCAGACAGGAAGCCTTTTCTCTGTTGGAACTTGGCTATCTGATGCCCAATTAATACTCAACCCAAACAAAACTAAATACTCATCTTCCAACCTCACCAAACACATACTCAAACCTCACCAACATCACAGCAGCATACACCACTATATATACCCCAACTGAACACACCAAATTTCTAGGAGTGGAAATAGACAATAAAACTAAAATTCTGACATTCACATATCCATGACCATAAAAAAAGTCCACAGAAAACTTAGGAGCCGTTATACAGAAATAATCAACTTCTCACCAAAGCAGCAAAGATTCTTTAACAGCAAATTCTACCTTATCTCCAATTCTAGTATGTTATGCTTCTCCAATATATACCTCAACCTCCAAGGCAATGCATCTAAATGTTTGGGAGACCTGTTACAACAAATCACCAACCTCGCGCCACAGGGCATCCCCACCGTAGTCACCACTGTCTCCTCACTTGCCCACAAACTAGTAAACCATCCACCACGTCCCATCCCTCCAGAATCTACTCCAACCCTATCGCACCACCAGACCAGCCAAGATCCAGCACCAAAACGCCTTGCAGATCACTAAAGCCAATAGCTCTGCTGGTGAAGCACTATTCTCTTCCACCATAGCCAAATTATGGAACTCCCTCCCTCCCACCCACAATTACCTCCATACCATCACACCCACTCAAAACTTTACTAAAAGTTTTTACACCTAAAACATGCTGGCTGGTGCCTTGCAACCCCACTCTAATATCACCCACCCCTGGTCCAACCACTACCTTCTTTCCACCCACTCAACTACCTTGATTATAGGGCAAGCCCAGATGCCTCATGTGTTTGCAATTATACAGCAGGAACTCTCATTGTAACATTTGCCATCGTCTGTTATGTATTTCACAGGATAAAGATTCTAGTTGTCTATCAGATGTACCATACCTTCATCTGTAAATATGTTGTAAGTAATGTACCTGCTGAATCGCTATGTAATCCAATGTAATTCACATTGGTTCATTATTTTAATCTGTGAGCTTTCTCCCCGGACCTCCACTGAAAATGAATTCCACGCCCAGTCAGACACTCCCGTCAAAATTGTAAGCTACAATAGGTAATGCGGGCTGATGCATGCAGCAGGCAGCCTCCAGCCACAGAAACTTTCTAAGTACACTGCAAATCTTGAAAAACAAAAGTGGATAAGCGAGGCAATCCTCGAAAAGGACTACATCTCCAAGGAAAGAAACCGATTTTTGCCATCTAATTTGTTTTAGATATGCAGTTGTTGAGCCATGGGCAGAGCCATGTCTCAACAGAGATAGTACAGATTGAGCAATTGAAGGTGTTTACAACCTGTGGGTTCCTGACTACCAAAAAATTTTGTGCAGCATGCCATGCTTCCTTAACAAGCATCATGCACAAAGGGGCATTGAAGCCTAGCGATGGAATTTTCCTACACCACCATATCCGTTCCATACTATCTGGAATGGACTTCATAGAATTGAATAAATGTGAGGAATAAAACACTGCCTAGTTATTATAGACATATTTCTCCAAATGGGTGAGAAGCATTTCAACTAAAGAAATCCAGATGCAGCTACGGTTGCAAAGGTTCTTGTTAAAGAAATTATACCCAGATTTGGGATACGGAAAAAGATTTATAGTGATAGCAGGGACACATTTCATGAACAAACAATCCAACAACTTAGTCATTATTATTTTTGGAATATCGTTAAAAAATCACTGTATTACCCTCAATCTGCAGAGGGCTAGTAGGCGACAAAATGGGGTACTGAAAAAATAGACTTAGGAAATTGATAGAAGAAACACAGAAACTGGGTTACTGTTTGCCTTTCGCACTACTAGTATGAGAACTGTTCCAAATGTAAAGGATTAACTCCTTTTTGAAACTTTGTTTGGGGCATATTATACCTCAGTGGGAAACCTCTCATGTCTAAAGAGCAGGAGGCTGACAGTTCACTTACAGGATATGAGGAGATTTTGAATAACAAACTTTTGCAGTTAAATTCTGTTTCAGATGAAACAGCGAAATCGAGCACCAGTAGCTGACACCTGGAGTGTGGGTGAAGATAACGGAAGAATTGGAGCTCAGTGGGAGGTCCGTACCAGGTACTACTGTCAACACCACTGCAGTCAAATCAGACAAGCTTCCTGGATTCGGCTGACACACTGTAAACTGGTCAAAAACTTTGAACTGGACAAAAACTTTGTTACTGTTGCAACAAAGACAAAATGGCCAGATACAGAGTGAGTAGAGACACTGAGCAATTTCAAAAGCTGCATGATTGTTTTTTGTTGCAATATTGATCCACGCATTCTTTTGCTGTGGCTGTGTCTTTCCTGCCACAAGGTTGAACTGATTAGGCGTAATGAACCAAACATAGACTGGCATCCGAACTTTAACACTTATCAGGCAATTACATGTGTATACATGAGACTTTCCAATGTTTTTCTAACTGCTGGGTCTATGCGGCCATACCAACCTTGTCACAGGGGTTTGTTAATGACTGCTATCCCCTAGGGTCAATGAGACCTGGGAAAATCTGGTTTTGTACAGCGAGTCGCTATTAAAGCACAAGATAAGGTAGCACTGTGTTTGCCTGTGACACAAAAAAAGGAATTGTATGTTTTTATAAAATAACTCCATCCAAGTTGGAGTGGAGTAAATGTAATGTTACTGTACAATTACAAATGTTGTAAACCAAATGATTTGGGTGGATCTTGCAGTACAGATTATGACTCATTTTTTTGAAATCGCCGCCAAACTCTGACGGAATTTCAGCAAAATCCTGTACTTTTCAAACAGTTATCAGTGATGAATGGGAAAATGTTTCATGCAGGGCAGTCATTTCTTAACAAGTAATGACAAGGTGGGGACTGTTATTTTTGTATGTGGAAAAAGAGCATATAAATGGTTACTGAGAAATGGTCTGGCAGTTGTTTTTTGGGATACCTGGTTCTGACCATCCGACACACTGCAGCTTTGCCTCAGGGAGTATTAGAAATAAAGGCGTAACCAAAAGACTGTTAAGAAACCGGAGAATCCAGTGGGACGAATTGAGCAGGGTGGAAGACCATCGTAATGTGGGAACCAAACTTGTGCACATGGACTTGAGTGCTGTTATATCCTGGGCAGGTATATCACCCATGTATGGCGGAGTCAAATCAATATGGGAACTGCGAAAACTGTCTAAACTTCAGGGAAATAATAGATACTTGTAACTTTCTGCCCTTGAACTGATAACTGATGAAATAGATGCCATGAGAACCTTGGTGCTTCAAACGAATGGCTCTTGACTTCACCCCTAGCGAGAGGCGGAAACTTGCGCTTTCCCAATCAAGAAAGGGTGCTGTCGTTTCATTCCTGACCACCAGCATGAGATCACTTGACCATTTTGAGGTGAGTCAGCAAGTGTCGACCGCGTAAACCAGGCCCAAACCCTCTGACAGAGTTTTTTCAGAATGCCTTTGGAGGTGGGGCTCCATCTTTATGAACTATTGATAGCTATTAGGTAGGTTTACTCCTAATAGGGTTTGTATTTATTGGAATCCCCTGCATGAGAAGAAATTATTAAAGGAATTCCTTAGATATATCAGTATCTGAAACTATGTATCAAAGTACTGAATTTGAAGAGCTGCTGGAATAAAGGACACTTTCATAAAGGGTGTAAGCCGTGACTTTTAACTGCAAATCTAAATGGGAAGGGACAGGAAAAAAAACCAAGCTATTTATCCTTTTTGAAAATAGAATAAAGGAAATATTAACAGGGGAGATGTTAGAAAAATATGAGATTAATGTGTGTATGTAATGCAAATTAATAATCAAGTGTTTAATATGCTTTTCATTCTATTTCTCATGCACTGTGATTTATATAAACTGAGGTTTCATATGAGACTGAATATGCTTTACTAAAACTGCAACATGCTTACTAGGCACTTGCAAGGATTTGCCCTCTGACCTAGTAACTTTGCTAGCACAACCAATATTCTTGTTTATGCCTTGTGGAAATGTACTTGAGGAAGCAGGTGTTAATCTACTGGGTCAAGAAACATATGAATAGACAATATACCATTTTATAAGTAACATAACCTAGGCAAGTGCAAAGAACAAACAAAGCAAAACCAAATGTGAGGGTGCGAGTACCAATCCAAGACACCGACCAGATTCCACAAAAATACTCCGAAAGTCTTGAGCATGAATTTATTTTAAAATAAATGCATTTTCGCCGCTTCTAAACAAAGAGCAGCTTCCTCAAATTAACTTATCCACTAAAAGGTGCCAAAAAAGCATTTTAAATATGTAGGAAGTTCTTTAACGACATCATTTTCTGTCTTGGCTCCTGTATATCAAGATTCTTCATAGTCGGGCTTCATGGTCCACCAGCTTTTGCTGTATTCTTCTAGGCACACACAGTGTGCTCTTGAAAGAATGATAAAAGCTGGTGAACCATGTGCTGGGCATCTGACTCTGAGGCATGAACAAAATGTCGTTCAAAGCTTCCTGTACATGTTAAAATGCTTTTAGCTGCTAGTGTTGTTCTGAAGGCTGCTGTGTGGCTGACCCCAGCCAAAATAAGTGGCGTCAAATCTTCCAGTGTGGAGATGGTCAGTGTGTGCTACGCAGCTCTCATATTTTGATTTTTATAAATAATGATTAGGACAAACAGCCTTGTTCCAGAGGATGGGAACCTCTACAGCTGCAGTAGTTTTAGAGATAAGGTAGACAAAAGGAATTATTAGAAATGAACTGCTAGCATTGTGTTCGATTTAGCTATAGTATCTTGAATATGTATATGATATCTAACTAAGTAATAAGGCCATATTGTTTTTCCTCAGGAAGTTTCACACATAAAAATTGTTTAAATCAGCAAAAATCATGGGAAAGATGGTCAGCAGATGATGACCAAAAGGTGTAATATTATATGTCAGCATGGTAGGACAGGATTAATTTGATAACCCTATAAAAATGAACATTTCTGTTTCTGGTTGAACCAAATTCTGTATTAGCATGTTTTTGTCTCTGCTGCAATTAAAGTGCCTTAACCTGAACCTACCGTGTTTTGATCATTTTTAAAATATATTTTTCCTTTGACAGTTTCCCAAGGATCCATCCTTGGAACCCTACTCTTCTCTGTTTTCACCAATAATCTAGCCTCTGCCTGCAAACACCCAGCACACTCATACAATACGCAGATGACTCAGCCATCATCCTGCTCCAGCCAGAATCCCATCCCTACCCAAACTGCAAAAGTCAGACAGGAAGCCTTTTCCTCTGTTGGAACTTGATTTGTCAGTGTAATTAATACTCAACCCAAACAAAACTAAACCTCATCTTTAACCACCGAAACATACTCAAAACAACTCTCACTTTAACATCACAGCAAAGACACCACCACTATATACTTAACTGAACACACCAAATTTCTGGGAGTGAAATAGACAATAAACTAAATTTGACATTCCACATATCCATGACCATAAAAGTCCACAGAAAACTAGGAGCGTTATACAGAAATAATCAACTTCTCCATAAAGCAGCAAAGATTTCAATAGCAAATTCCCACCTTATCTCCACCCCTATGTTATGTACTCCATATATACCAACCTAAAGCAGTAGCAGTCTAAACCATTTCAGGATACCTTTCACAAAAAAAATCCCTCAGAACAACATCATAAAGGTGCCAAAAGCATTTTAAATATGTACAGGAAGTTCTTTAAAGCGACATCATTTCCTGTCTTGGCTCCTGTACATCCAGATTCTTCCATAGTCAGGCTTTGTGATTGCCAGCTTTGCTGTATTCTTCTAAAGGCACACAGTGTGCTCTTAGAAATGATAAGCAATTGAACTCATAACAACTATCGGAAAAATCTATTCTCTAGGAAACATAAGACAGAAAATGTCGTTCAAACTCCTATTATATTAAAATGCTTTGCTTCTAAATGTTAATTCTGAAGCTACTTCTGTGAAAAAATATTGAAATAGCGTTCAAATCTTCGGAAATATTTGGAATCTCGATAATCTTAGACAACACTATCTCATTTTAATTTATAAATGTAATGATTCGAGACAAACAGCCTTTGTTCAGAGGGATGGGAACCTCTGCAGCTTCACAGTGGATTTAGAGATAAGGTAGACAAAGGAATTATTAGAGAAATGAGCTGCTTTAGCATTGTGTTAAGTTTAGCTATGGTATCTTGAATGTAACATAGCAAGGTATCTAACTGATAACCAAGGCCATGTTGTTTTTCCTCAGGAAGTTCACATGAAATTGTTTAAATCAGCCAAAAAATCATGGGAAAGATGGTCCAGCAGATGATGACCAAAGGTGGTAATTCATTTATGTCAACATGGTAGGACAGGATTAATTTGTCTTCCTATAAAAATAGATGCATTTCCCTGTTTCTGGTTAGACAAATTCTGTATTAGCATGTTTTGTCTCCTTGCTGCAAGATTAAAGTGCCTTAACCTGAACCTACCGTGTTTTGATCATTTTAAAATATATTTTCCTTTGACAGTTTCAGGATCCATCTTGGAACCCTACTCTTCTCTATTTTTTCTGTGTCGCCTCACCACCAAACTTGCTTAAGCACCTCCTTACAATCGCAAGATGACTCAACCATCATCCTGCTCAGCCCGATCCCTACCAAACTACAAAAGTCAGACAGGAAACCTTTTCCTCTGGTGGAACTTGGTTATCTGATGCCATTAATACTCAACCCAAACAAAGCTGACTTCCTCATCTTCCAACCCAGGCACTACTCAAAAGAAACAACTGCTTTAACATCACAACCACAAGGGCACCACCACTATACCCAACTGAACACACCAAATTTCTAGGAGTGGAAATGAACAATGACCCAAATTTGACATTCACATATCCATGACCATAAAAGAGTCCACAGAAAACTAGGGCGTTATGCAAGAATAATCAACTTCTCACCAAAGCAGCAAAGATTTCAATAGCAAATTCCACATATCTCCACTGTATGCTTCTCCAATATATACCAACCTAAGGCAATGTGATTCTAAAATATTTGAGAGACCTGCTGCAACAAAATCCTCAAATTAGCCACAGGGGCATCCTACATTAGTCACCACTGTCTCTCACTTGCCCACAAACTAGTAGGCCATCCACTAAAATGTCCCATCCCTCCAGAATCTACTCAACCCTATGGCACCACCAGACCATAAGATCCAGGCACCAAAAATCCTTACAGATCACTAAATAGCTCTGCTGGTGAAGCATATTCTCTTCCACCATAGCCAAATTGTGAACTCCCTCCCCCTCCCACCCACAATTACCTCCATACCATCATGCACCCACTTTACTAAAGCACCTAAAAACATGCTGGCTATGCTCTTGCAACTCCACTCTAATATCCCTTACCCATCCAGCCACTACCTTTCTTTCCACTCACTTCCCATACCTTGATTATAGCAAGCTCAGATGCTCATAAGCCTAGTACCCATTATACAGCAGGAACTTCTCATTTAACATTTGTTAATGTCTGGTATGTATTTCACGAGATAAAGGTGCAAGTTGTCTACTGATGCTATATTCTTGCATCTGTAAATATGTTGTAAGTAATTGCTATATGGAAATTGTTGTCAGCTATGTAATCCAATGTAACTACTAGTCTGTTTATTTTAACTGTAGACTTTCTCCCCGGACCTCCCACTGAAGATGGACTCGTCAGTCAGACACTCGGTCAGCAAATATAAAATGAAATAAATAAATAAATAAAACTTCTTAGCCTCACATGAAGCTCTCCTCTCAGTGGATGAACAAACTGCTGCTGACAGTATACATATATATATATATATATATATATATATATATATATATATAAACAGGTGGTTGTTTTAAATATTGTAAGTTGTTCTGCAAAATATCAAAACAATAATAGTTACCATGTTTACTGTGACTTATAACATTCAGTTCAAGAGACCTAGAAGCTAAGACTGTACTACCAATTATAAAAGTCTTTTTGTGCAGAAGGGTTTGCCATTTATACTTCTTCAATTAACCGATGGGTTTTCAGATACAGGAACATTTGCTTGAAATGTGAGAATAAGTTGATTCTATCAAAAGCTTAGGCTCCACCCACTGGAAGTTACGATTTCCAAACTTTATGAGCTCCATTGGAGGTGAGGTTAAAATATCTCAGATCTATCTAGACCAGATCTGATTTTCTAAACCCTCCTAGAAAAAAGGGAATGAAATCAAGTCCTTACTATTCTGGGCCAGGAAAATGTCTTAGCTCTCTAACAATCCTAGAATGGTTGTTGACAAGAGAGCCCTGTTGAATCAACTTGAATGTGGCCTTATCCTCTGAGCAACCTCAGGAACATGTCACACCATGGAAAGAGATTACATTCAAATGTCAGTTCATCATACAACTTTTTCACCTCAGAACCTGCTTTCTCACCTTAATAAAGCCTAGTAAAGTGAAAGAACAGATCTCCAACTTGGCTTATATATAATAGGACTTATCCATCTAGAAACATCTCTCTCCCCATGTAGCAAAACTCTAACAAAAATGTCCCAACTGTCATAACTCTACTACCTAGAAACAAACTAGTTAGTACCTACCACATTTTTTTTTTAATTCTAGCTCAAACCAGGAAATATCACCCTCTTCATCCTCAAATACTTCTCCACTCTTGCTCCAATTTGAGCCACAACCCAAAGCATTTTTCTTGAGCAGAAGCCTAGTATAATTGCTTTCAGGCTTGAGCCACATAACCAAATGACTCTTACCCATCCCACTCATTTCTTCATTCTACTCAACCTCCCTTTTCCTCTGATCATGGATGTGAGTAACTTGCTCATAAATGCTATGCAAATACTTTCAAACTTCTTCTGTTTTTGCAGAAATATGCCCTACTGGCTTTATTTATTCATTTATGTATTTATTTATTTAATTCACATTTGTTGTTTATTAGGAAAGTCTGACTGGGCCAAAAGTGTCCCATTTCATCAGAGGCCAGGGGAGCAAGTTCCCACAATCACAATCATTCAAAATCCAATTACAGATATTTTAAATCACAAAATTATGGGTGTAACACTACAAAACATAGGGTGAAACATAGTTGTAACTAGAAACACATAGAATATATGTTACATAGTACAGTGCAATGAAAAACAACATGAGCCTAGAGAAAATATGTGAGAAGAAACTTCGTTAATCAAGATTATTTATTTACATTGATTGAGTATGCATATAAGATATTTAAAGAGAGATATTGGAATTACATGATTAGAGACAGTGAGGGAGACTGAGTGATATCTTAGTAGTATAAGAGGGTTTGTTCATAGTAGAGGTTATGAAGTAGAGTAGGATGGAGAGAAAGGAGATTATAAAGAAAAGTGCAGAGGTGGGGTGTTTTGGGGTAGCTTTGGTGGAGTAGGGAGGACAGAGAAACAGGTACAGGAAGGTCTGTAGAGAAAGAAGATATGGTAAGATGGGACTACATGAAAGGTGGAGTAAATGTAATATTACTGTACACGGTACAAATGTTATAGAAACCAGCAAATGATTTAGTGGATCTTTGCAGTACCAGATTATGACTCATTTTTGAAATCTATGCCATAAAACTCTTGATCAGGTACAACAAAATCCTGTACTTTTCAAACAGTTATCAGTGATAGATAGGAAAAATGTTTCATACAGGACGATCGATTTCATAACAAAGTAATGACAAAGGTAGAGGACTGTTGGTATTTTTTGTATGTGGAAAAAGGCATATAAATGGTTACCTGTGAAATGGGTCTGGCAGTTGATTGTTTGGGATACCTGGTTCCGACCATCCGACACACTGCAGCTTTGCCTCCCAGGGAGTATTGAAATATACGAGGCGTGTGTAACCAAAAAGACTGGCAAGAAACCGAGGAGAATCCAGTGGGGACGAATTGAAGCGGGTGGAAGACCATAAAAATTGGAAAGACCTTCCGTAATGTAGGAGTTCAAACTTGTGCACTCTGGACTTCTGAGTGATGCATGTTATATCCTGGGCGGGTATATATCACCTGCCCATGTATGGTGAGGTCAAATCAGCCTATGGGAACTCGCGAGAAAACTGTCTAAACTTCTCGGAAATAATGAGGCGCGCAACTTTTCTGCCCTTGAACTGATAACTGATTAGAAATGAATGCCATGTGAGAACTGTAGTGCTTCAAAACCGAATGGCTCTTGACTTCACCCTAGCGGCGAGGAAAACTGGCGGCTTTAATCAGAGAAGAGCTGTACAATAGCGTTCATTCACTGACCACCAGCATGAGATCAACGATAACCATTTTGAGGTGGAGTCAGCAAATTAATCGACCATGACTAAAACCAGGCCCAAACCCTCTGACAGGTTTTTCCAGAATGCACCTTTGGGGGGTGGGGCTCCATCTTCCTCAAGACGTGATAGCCAATGGGGTAGGTTTACTCCCTAATAAGGAGTTTACACAATATTTGTTCGCGGAAGGTCCCTGCATGGAAGAAATTAATTAAAGGAATTCATAGATATATCATTATCCTGAAACTATGTATCAAAGTACTGAATTTGAAGAGAGCTGCTAGAATGCGAGACACTTTCATAAAAATTGTAAGTAAACTCACTGACGACATTTCTTAGCACTGCAAATCCTAAATGGAAGAGGTTGAGGAAAAGAAGCAAAGCTGTTTATCCTTTTTTGAAAATAGAATAAAAAGTATTATTAACAGGGGAGATGTTAGAAAAAATATAGATTAATATGTGGCTATTCTTAATGCCAAATTAATAATCAAAGTGTTTTAATAATGCTTTTCATTCTATTTCTCATGCCTGCTGTGATTTATATAAACTGAGTTTTCATATGAGGACCCAGCCATATATGCTTTACACTAAAACTGCAGCATGCTTACTGAAACTTGCAAAGTTGCCCTCCTGACCTAGTAACTGCTTTGCACAACGATATTCTTATTGTTTATGCGCCTTGATGGAAATGTGCGAGAAGCAGGTGTTAATCTGCTAGGTCAGAAGCATATGAATAGACAATATACCATTTTATAAATGTAACCACAAACCAAGTGCAAAAGAACAAACAAGCAAAACCAAAATGTGAGGTGCGAGTACCAATCCAAGACACACCGACAGATTCTACAAAAATACCTCCAGCGAAGATCTTGAGAGCGTAATTTATTTTTAAAATAAAATGCATTTAACGCTACAAGTGACAAAGAGCGGCTTCCTCAGAACAACATCATAAAGATTGCCAAAAAGCATTTTTAAATATGGCACGGGAAGTTCTTTTCGCGACATCATTTCCTGTCTTGGCTCCTGTATATCAGATTCTTCCATAGTCCAGCAGGCTTCATGGTCACCAGCTTTTGCTGTAATTAACACAAGAGCACACACGGTGTGCTCTTAGAAAAATACAATACTTCAGTGAACAACTATGGAAATCCTGACTGCTCCCCAGGCGCCAAAGACAGAAATGATAATAAGTTAAACTCCTGGCTACATATTAAAAAATGCTTTTAGCTGCTCGTGATGTTGTTCTGAGCTACTTGTTCTAATAGCGGCAGCTTCGACCTGTACAAAATAGAATGGCGTTCAGAATATCTTGATATTTAATGAGTGAATATTTTCACGTATCTATGTTTTGATTTTATAAATGTAATGATTCGAGACAAACGGCCTTGTTCCGGAAGAGGATGAGGAACCTCTGCAGCTGCAGTAGTTTAGATAGAATTGAATAAAGGAATTGTTAGAGGAAATGGGCACTAGCATTTGTGTGTTGATCGATTTGGCTATAGTATCTTGGATGTAACATAGCAAGTATCTAACTATGAGAATGTAACCAAAGCCATGTTGTTTTTCATAGGAGTTTCACATAAAATTGTTTTAAATCAGCAAAAAATCATGGGGAAGATGGTCAGCAGATGATGACTAAGGTGAAATAATTCACGTTATGTCATCCCCGGCACTTGGTGGGACCGGGAGTTAATTTGATAACCTATAAAAAATGAATGCATTTCCACTGTTTCTGGTTAGAATAAATTCTGTATTAGCATGTTTTTGTCCTCCTTGCTGCCAAGATTAAGTGCCTTAACCCTGAACTTCTACCCGTGTTTTGATCATTTTTAAATATATATTTTTCCACGTGAGCAGTTTCCCCAAGGATCCATCCTTGGAACCCTACTCTTCTCTATTTTTCACCAATAATCAGCCTCTGCCCACCGACACTTGGCACACTCCGCACAATCGCAGATGACTCAACCATCGGCATCTGCTCGGCCCGAATCCTACCCAAACTGCCAAAAGTCAGACAGGAAGCGCGCTTTTCACTCTGTTGGAACTTGGTTATCTGATGCCCAATTAATACTCAACCCAAAACAAAACCTAAACTACTCAAACAACAACCCACCAAACATACTACTCAAAACAACTCTCACTTTAACACATCACAGCAAAAGACACCACCACTATATACCCAACTGAACACCACCAAATTTCTGAGAGTGGAAATAGACCAATAAACTAAAATTTGACATTCACACACATATCACATAGTGACCATACAAAAGTCCACAGAAAACTAGGGCGTTATACAGAAATAATCAACTTCTCACCAAAGCAGCAAAAGATTTCCAATAGCAAATTCCACCTTATCTCCACCTATATGTTATTAGCTTCTCCAATATATATATACATGACCTAAGGAGCAATGTGATCTAAACAAGCTAGAGTTATATACAACAAAATCACCAGAATTAAGCCACAGGAGGGCATCTCTACACGTGAAAGTCACCATATACTCTCGCCCTTACAAACTAGTAAACCATCCACTAAATGTCCCATCCCTCCAGAATCTACTCAACCCCTATACGCACCACCAGACCACTACTGGAATCCAGCACTTGAAAATCACTTACAGATCACCTACAACCCAATAGCTCTGCTGGTGACACTTTATTCTCTTCCACCATAAGCCAAATTATGGAACTCCTCCCTCCACCCACAATTACCTCCCATACCATCATGCACCCACTTCAAAACTTTACTAAAAGCGCGCACTAAAAACATGCTGGCTATATATATTTGCAACTCCCACTCTAATATCACCCACCCCATCCAACCACTACCTTTCTTTCCCCTTCCCACTAACTACATTGATTGCCTTAAGCTCCAGATGTATATATAAACCTAGTAACTTGGCTTATACTGGCAGAACTTCTCATTTGTAACATTTGTTAATGTCTGTTTATGTATTTCTGAATGCAAAAGATTCCTAGTTGTCTACTGATGTACTATATTCTTCATCTATAAATATGTTTGTAAGTAATTGCTATGTAAATTGTTAATAAACGCTATAATCCAATGTAACGCTACTGTCTGTTTATTTTAACTGTGGGACTTCTCCCCCGGACCTCCACTAGCGAAAATGGACCTACGTCCAGTCAGACACTCCCGGTCCAACAAATATAATCTAAATAAATAAATAAATAAAACTTCTTAGCCTCACATGAAAGCTCTCCTCTCCGGTGGATGAACAAACTGCTGCTGACAGTATACATATATATATATATATATATATATATATATATATATATAAAACTTGAGTGGTTGTTTAAATATTGTAAGTTGTTTACAAAATATCAAAAACTTAATAGTTACCATGTTTACTGTGACTTATAACATTCAGTTCAAGACTGACCTAGAAGCTACAAGGAGCATACTACCAGTATATAAAAGTCTTTTGTGCAGAAGAGTTTGCCATTTATACTTCTTCAGTAACCCGTGGGTTTCCAGATACAGGAACATTTGCTTGAAAATGTGAGGAATAGAATTTGATTCTATATCAAAAAGCAGAGCTCCACACACCCACTTTCTGCATGGGAAGTTACAGTGCAAACTTTGCCATAGGCTCTATTGGAGGGGTAGAGGTTAAATATCTTTCAGATCTGTCTAGACCAGATCCTGATTTTCCTAAACCCTCCTATAGAAAAAGGAGTGTAAAATCAAGTCGCTTACTATTCTGGGCCAGGAGAAATGTCTTAGCTCTCTAACAATCTAGAATGGTTGTTGACAAAGCCCTGTTGAATCAACTTGAATGTGGCCTTATCCTCTGAGCAACTGCGGGAACATGTCCACACCATGAGGAAAGTGCCAATTAAGAATGTCCAGTTCATCTAATACAACTTTTCACCTCTGAGGAGCACCACTTTCTCACACAATAAAGCTAGTAAAGTAAAAGAACAGATCTCCAACTTGGCTTATATCTCTTAGGACTTATCCATCCTATGAAACATCTCTCTCCCCATGTAGCAAAGCTCACAACAAAAAAATGTCCCAGCTGTCACTTAACTCTACTACCTCCCTAAAGAAACAAGCTAGTTAGTACCACCACATTTTTTTTTAATTCTATATAGCTCAAACCTTGGGAAATATCACCCTCTTCATCTCCAAATACTTCTCTCCTCTTGCTCCATGATTTAAGGCCACCAACTTAAAACATTTTTCTTAAACAAGCCTAATTATAATTTGCTTTCAGGCAGGCCACATAACCAATGACTATTTTCCATCCCCACTCATTTCTTCATTTCTACTCCAGCCTCCTTTTCACTCCTGATCATGTGGATGTAAGAACAACTTGCTCGCATAATGCTATACAAAATACTTTCAACTAACTTCTTCTGTTTTTTGCAATATGCCCTACTGGCTTTATTTATTCATTTATGTATTTATTTATTTAATTCACATTTGTTTATTGGGAGAAAGTCTGACTAGACCCAAAAGGTAATCCATTTCATCATCAGAGGGCCAGAGAGCAAAGTTCCACAATCACAGTCATTCAAATCCAGTGCCCAGATATTTTTTAAATCCACAAAGTATAAGTGTAACACTACAAAAACATAAAGGAGTGGAAACTTGTCGTTGTAACTAGAAACACATAGAATATATGTTACATAGTACAGTGCAATGAAAAACAACATGAATAGCCAGAAAATATGTGAGAAGAAACTTCGTTAATCGGAATTATTTGTTACATTGGTCGAATATACATATAAAAGATATTTAAGAGATATTGGAGATTACATGATTAGAGACAGTGAGGGGGACTAGGTGACGATATCTTAGTATAAGAAGGGTTGTTCATATTAGGGTTATAGAAGTAAGTAGCGGATGTGGAGAGAGAAAAGGAGATATATCTAAGAAAGAAGATTCTGCAAGAGTGCAGGGTGTTTTCAGAATTAGCTTTGGCGGGTGAGTAGGGAGGACAGAGAAACAGGTACAGGAAAGGTCTGTAGAGAGAAAGAAGATATGGTAAGATAGCAGGACACATGAAAGAAAGGAGTGGAGGAGGAGGTTGGAAAAGGGTTGTGCAGTGTGACTTAGGTTAAAGGAGGTGAATGAAGTATAGTGAGCAAGCTCATTCAGGATTAGCCAGAACTAAGTCACTATACTGCACTCAGCCCCCTTCAACCTAAGTTTATCTCTTATTTGTAACACATTGTTAAGTGCTGTGTAATTCAACTATTCTCTTTTTAAGGCAAAGATGTGTCAACATTGCTTTCTGCTTTTGTTGTGTGTTCAAAATTGTTTCTGTCTTTACTCATTTCTATCTAAATGTGAGTCCTTTCATCCATCTGGTGCTTGACATTGGTCCATTGTGACTAGTGCAATACTTCTTTCTGACGTAAATGAATGTCGTCGAAAAGTTACCTGGTCATTCAGTAAACCTACGTTCAGTTGCTCAAGCATCTAAATAAATGCGTTTCAAAATAATTCATATCAGTGGAAATCGCTTGCATGAGTGCTAGAGAATGAGGCCGTTATTACTATTTGATCACTATCCACGTGACATCAGGTCCTGAAAGCAGCACTAATTATGTGTTTTTTTATTCATTTATTTGTTTATTATGAATTTGTTGATTTAGTTACATAGACTGGTCAAGACCCTTTCGTAGTCATCACCCAGGCCCAGTGACAAACCAGCTATTTGAGGCAGAACAGCCAGCCATGTTCAAGAAAGAGTAGAGATGTATTGGGTATATATCATAAACCGCGGTTTAAAGTCAGAATATCTAAGGTTCATTTATATGATGATTCAAAATTCAGGTCAAATAAATTAACGTTTATATATGGATAATGTTCAACAGACACATGAGTAAATGTGAAGAAAGCTGCATATGAGATTGGAGGAGAATGTGCTCTGGAGACTCGGCCAGGAATGAAATAGGAAAAAAGATGGGAGAGTGGATCAAGTAAAAAGCTAGGGACATAAGTGATATGGTGCAGTGTTAAGTGGGGAGGAAAGGTAGGGGGATCCTACCGTAGTCACCACTGTCTCTCACTTGCCCACAAACTAGTAAACCATCCACTAAATGTCCCATCCCTCCAGAATCTACTCCAACCCTATCGCACCACCAGCCCACTAAGATCCAGCAACAAAAATCACTTGCAGATCACTAAAGCCAATAACTCTGCTGGTGAAGCACTATTCTCTTGCACCATAGCCAAATTATGGAACTCCCTCCCACCCACAATTACCTCCATACCATCATGCACCCACTTCAAAACTTTACTAAAAGCACACCTAAAAGCATGCTGGCTATGCCCTTGCAACTCCCACTCTAATATCACCCACCCAATCCAACCACTACCTTTCTTTCCACTCCACTAACTACCTTGATTATAGCAAGCTCAGGTTCTCATAAGCCTAGTACTTATTATACAGCAGGAACTTCTCATTGTAACATTTGTTAATGTCTGTTATGCACTTCACAGATAAAGATTCTAGTTGTCTACTGATGTACTATATTCTTCATCTGTAAATATGTTGTAAGTAATTGCTGTGTAAATTGTTAATCGCTATGTAATCCAATGTAACTACTTTCTGTTTATTTTAACTGTGGACCTTTTCTCCCCGGACCTCCGCTGAAAATGGACCTACGTCCAGTCGGACACTCCCGGTCAACAAATATAAATAAATAAATAAATAAATAAAACTTCTTAGCCTCACATGAAAGCTCTCCTCTCAGTGGATGAACAAACTGCTGCTGACAGTATATATATATATATATATATATATATATATATATATATATATATATATATATATATAAAACTTGAGTGGTTGTTTAAATATTGTAAGTTGTTTACAAAATATCAAAAACTTAATAGTTACCATGTTTATTGTGACTTATAACATTCAGTTCAAGACCTAGAAGCTAAGGCATACTACCAGTATAAAAGTCTTTTGTGCAGAAGAGTTTGCCATTTATACTTCTTCAGTAACCCGTGGGTTTCCAGATACAGGAACATTTGCTTGAAATGTGAGAATAGAATTTGATTCTATCAAAAAGCTTAGGCTCCACCCACTGGAAGTTACAGTGCAAACTTTATGAGCTCCATTGGAGGGTAGAGTTAAATATCTCAGATCTGTCAGATCCTGATTTTCTAAACCCTCCTAGAAAAAAGGGAGTAAAATCAAGTCCTTACTATTCTGGGCCAGGAAAATGTCTTAGCTCTCTAACAATCTAGAATGGTTGTTGACAAAGAAGCCCTGTTGAATCAACTTGAATGTGGCCTTATCCTCTGAGCAACTGCGGGAACATGTCCACACCATAGGAAAGTGCAATTAAAATGTCAGTTCATCATACAACTTTTCACCTCAGGAGCACCACTTTCTCACACAATAAAGCTAGTAAAGTAAAGAACAGATCTCCAACTTGGCTTATATCTCTTCGGACTTATCCATCTAGAAACATCTCTCCCCATGTAGCAAAGCTCACAACAAAAATGTCCCAGCTGTCATAACTCTACTACCTCCTAGAAACAAACTAGTTAGTACCTACCACATTTTTTTTTAATTCTAGCTCAAACCCAGGAAATATCACCCTCTTCATCTCAAATACTTCTCCTCTTGCTCCAGATTTAGGCCACAACTTAAAAACATTTTCTTAAACAAGCCTAGTATAATTGCTTTCAGGCAGGCCACATAACCAAATGACTCTTACCCATCCCACTCATTTCTTCATTCTACTCAACCTCCTTTTCCTCTGATCATGGATGTAAGAACAACTTGCTCATAAATGCTATACAAATACTTTCAAACTTCTTCTGTTTTGCAATATGTCCTACTGGCTTTATTTATTTATTTATGTATTTATTTATTTAATTCACATTTGTTTATTGGGAAAGTTTTACTGGGCCAAAAAGTGCCCATTTTCATCAGAGGCCAGGGGAGCAAAGTTCCACAATCACAATCATTCAAAATCAATTACAGATATTTTAAATCACAAAGTATCGTGTAACACTACAAAACATAGGAGTGAAACATTGTTGTAACTAGAAACACATAGAATATATGTTACATAGTACAGTGCAATGAAAAACAACATGAGCTAGAGAAAATATGTGAGAAGAAACTCGTTAATCAGATTATTTGTTACATTGATTAGTATGGATATAAGATATTTAAGAGAGATATTGGAGATTACATGATTAGAGACAGTGAGGGGAGACTGAGTGATATCTTAGTATAAGAGAGGGTTGTTCATATTAGGGTTATAGAAGTAAGTAAGGATGGAGAGAAAAGGAGATTATAAGAAAAGTGCAGGGTAGGGTGTTTTGGGGTAGCTTTGGTGAGTAGGGAGGACAGAGAAACAGGTACAGGAAAGGTCTGTAGAGAGAAAGATATGGTAAGATAGCAGGACACATGAAAGAAAGGAGTGGAGGAGGAGGTTGGAGAAGGTTGTGCAGTGTGACTTAGGTTAAAGGAGGTGAATGAAGTATAGTGAGCAAGCTCATTCAGGATTAGCAGAACTAAGTCACTATACTGCACTCAGCCCCCTTCAACCTAAGTTTATCTCTTATTTGTAACACATTGTTAAGTGCTGTGTAATTCAACTATTCTCTTTTTAAGGCAAAGATGTGTCAACATTGCTTTCTGCTTTTGTTGTGTGTTCAAAATTGTTTCTGTCTTTACTCATTTCTGTAAATCTTCTGTGAGTCCTTTCATCCATCTGGTGCTTGACATTGGTCCATTGTGACTAGTGCAATACCTTACTGAAACTGTAAATAGATAATAAATAGAAAAGATTTTCTGGTCTGTTCAGTAAAATACATTCAGTTACTCCAAATGAGATCTAAATAAATGCATTTCAAAAATAATTTCATATCCAGTGGAAATCCTTGCATGAAGTGCACTAGAGAATTAAAGGCCGTTATTGCTATTTTGATCACCTATCCTGACATCAAGTCCTGAAAAGCAACACTAATTATGTGTCTTTATTCATTTATTTATTTATTATGAATTTGTTGATTAGTTACATAGACTGGTCCAAGAATCCTTTTCAGTCATCACCCAGGCCAGTGACAAACCAGCTATTTGAGAGACGAGACAATACAATATGTTCAAGAAAAGAGTAAGAGATGTATTACAGGTATATCACATAAACACGGTTTACATTCAGAATATCTAAGGTTAATTTATATCATAGTTAAAATTCAAGGTCAAATAAATTAACGTTTTATATGGATAATGTTCAACAGACTACATAGGTAAATATGAAGAAAGCTGCATGTAGTTAAGGAGGAGGAGATGTACTCTGGAAGGCTGTGGAGATGAAATAGGAAAAAGATGGGAGAGTGGATCAAAGTAAAAAGAGAAAGCTAGGACATAGTGATATAGTACGTGTTAAGTGGGGAGTGAAAGGTAGGGGTACTGAGGCAGAACACAAGAAAAGAGAAATATGAAAGTACAAAGGATAAAATGAAATGGCCCACAAGGAGCAGAACATTATTAGACCATCAGGGAGTGACTTACATTTAGTTTATGACTATATCCATTTGAGTATAGATACATCTCAACTTCTCATTTAGCAGAACTCTCCAGTTTTATCTTCCCAAAGATGGTCTACTTCATTGCTCCTATTTTACATTAAATGGCTCTGATTTTCACTCTTTCACTGGGTCAACTGTAGAGCCAGTGACAGAGAGAGAGAGAGAGAGAGTAACTGGAGATCATGACAGTCAAATGGGCCTGTATCAGATATTGCCAAATGTATAGAGCCACTGTGACGACTTCGAAAAAGTGCACCAGTAGTCCAGGATATAGAGCTTAGCTTGGACATTAGTTATAAGTGGTTTATGCAGAACACAGGAAAATAAGAAATGAAATAATGTCACTGGAGAAGACTGCAGTTTAAGCCAACAGGAATAAAATGATATGCAATGACAGTGAGCAGGTTGGAATAATTACTGCTTGAATTTTTTGGCTGCTTTCAGACAGTGGTTAGCTGACTGGCTTGCCATTGTGCCAAAAGATAAGAGTTCTGTGTCTGACTGTTCACTATTTGCTTGTCTCACCACTTTTTGTATATTGCCTCCAATGTATTTCTCTAAATACTTGAGTGCAGCCAGCTACCAAGACACAAGAGAGATTCATCCTGATGATATATCATTTGCTTCCTCCATGCCTGACTGCTAGTAAATCCATACTTTTTTGTTCCCCTTAGACCTCATTAATTCTGGCCCAGCCCCCAGTGCCCCATGCATGGTCTACCAGCATTCTCCAATTCTGGACTTCCTCCAATGTTGCTGGGTCTGGATATGGATGTTTAGGGTGTTCTGGGGCTCATCCATCTGTGCTTCCATCAATTTTTTATTTTTAATTTTATTTGCCCTACCCACTTTTCCTTCCCCACCATGCTCACTTGTTGTGTCAGAGGGCATCTCCTTCCTCTTAGGACCATGTCTCCCCCTTTAGGGAATATCACCAGTGAGTGTCCCCCACATGATGGGCATGCCTGACACTCCATCAATCATCTGAGGTGCTCATCAAACTCGAATCAGCAGAGCCATATTTACTGCTATATCACTTTATGGTACTGCAGCAGTGGAGCAGTCTGTAAATACAAACATTTAGTCTATATATGTAGATAAGGTAAGCATACCCTTCAAATGTCCCTGACTTTACTTCATATTTTGGTCTCTTCCTCATAAATTTTTTTTTTTTTTTTGTTTTTTTTTTTAAATGGTTGTAGATTGTAGTCATTAACTATGGCAAGACATTTAAGTTTCAGACTTTATATCATTCAGGAAATGCATTCCAATGTGAAACCTGTAATTCTAGCAATTTCTTAAATCAATAACATTTTCAATCTGTACTTAATTTTGGGTCATTGAAAGACAGAGCCACGAGCATACATTTAGAAATGGTATGGGTAAATGTGGACACTGTCAGCAGTGCAAGTACATAAAATTAGGAAAGCAGTATACCATTAGAGATAGACAATGTGTAATAAGAGGAAAGTATACTTGTGATTCCCAGGGAGTAGTATATGTGGTATTATGTGAATTTTGCCCATCATTTTATATAGGCAAAACAAAAAGAAAGCTGAAGCAAAGAATTTATGAGCACCAATATAATATTCAAAAGGGAATTCTGACAAATGCCCTGGCTAAGCACATAGCCGAGAATCCAACACATAAGTTTGCCTTTACAGTAATTCAGAAAGTTGAACCTAATCTAAGAGGGGGACCATGGGAATTAAGATTAGAGGAATGTGAACGTATGGTGACAAATTCGGACATCAGCACATATACCCCCTGGGCTGAATGAATATGCTTCTATAAAATGTATATTGAAGTTAAAAGCACTTTCTAGGTAAAATGTTAACTTAAAGAATATGTTTTTAATCTAATACTTTCGCTATTAAGTTTATTAGATTAGTATAGGTTATATTTATACACAAACTGATGTTTATTATATCTAACTTACATTTTTTTACATACATTTTTTAGATATTTAATTATTTATGCAAGTCATGGATTTATATGGTATTTATATAATGAAAGATAGTTAGGGTCCTTTAGAGGTGATTATCATTTTGTCTGATTTTTTTCTGAATTTTCGATATTTAGATTGAATATAAATACAAACAAAAAGTTTTGTAATAGTATTTTATGATTTTATAATATTTATTAGGGGTTTTTAATAACATGTAAAAACACATTTTTTATACTGTTGCCATAGCTTCTAAAGCATTGCAATAAATTGTAAGTCAGGAAGCAAGGGCACTTTAAATATGAAGTAGTTTTAACTAATGGTTCAATCAAGGATTTAACTGTTTAATTGTTTAATTATGTTGAATGTGAGTATAAAATGGAGGTTTTTATGGCTGTTGAGTTGTCTGGTGAATTTGGGGCATTTGCCTCGACGAAAGCGTTTAAACTTCACAAAGACCAATTTATTGTAAAGAAGCTAACTTGCCTTTTTGCTGTTTTTTACCTTTACATTTTTGACAGCAGCTTTGCACCTCTAATTGAAACCTTGTTTTTTTGCAAAAGCACCACCCTTTGGCACTGCCTTTACCATGTAGCAGTATGCAGAAAATATTTCATAACACCTGTCTGACTGCCTGTTATTTAAAGTGGTCCAGCATTAGGATGCTTTTATAGGCTTGAAAATATACATTAACAAATGCGGATAAATGAAATACAGGTATATCTATTAAAAAAATAACGAGCTAGATTATTTTATTGTTGTATAGTATTGCACTGTTAACCAGGGCAGTTTTTATCATTGACACAGATTTTGAGCCATTCATTTTGCATAAAAAATATTTAGGCAGGACACAATTTTGTAGTTCTCTCTTCTATAACATTGAAATAATTGTAAAAGGCTCTTAATGTAATATACATGCTGCAGTAAGAGGAATGGCAGTTGGTTAGTCATGCCTAGAAATTATGCTCAAAGAGGTATGCAGAAGATTCTCACATTGTAAACATGCTGGATATGAGGAGATGGCATTATTTAATTATTTTTTGTATTGTACGGCATTTAAGAACAGAATGTTCTGTACATTTTCTTTCTATGTTTAAATAACACT
This sequence comes from Protopterus annectens, assembly GCF_019279795.1. Taxonomy (NCBI): domain Eukaryota; kingdom Metazoa; phylum Chordata; order Ceratodontiformes; family Protopteridae; genus Protopterus; species Protopterus annectens. The sequence continues at coordinate 133,293,431 of NC_056734.1, forward strand.
TCTTTTACGTGTGTGCAGTATACACTTTATTTGCAACAGGTGGAATATTTTTTGTGGCATTGTATAATGGGTTCTAGTTTTATATATTGCGTTTTCCTAAGAGGGCTAATTTACACATTATGCTACCCACCCTTAAGGCTGTGAATTTATGCATAAGCAAATTTTAAATATTTTGATTTTGGCCCCCCTTATGATTTTGAAAGCTAAGAGATTGAAATGCAAGATACAAAGTGCATAGATATCTTGTTTGCATAGTTTACCAATGTCAGGGCACACGTACATTCCTGAAAAATGTAATGTGTGGGGATAACTCGCTGTATGTTTAAATAAAATGGCAACTTTTTTTTTCCTTTATAGGTAAGGGCTGAAAAGGAAGCTAAAAATTAGTCACTAAATTATTTTGTTTCTCTATGATAGATGAGTTTTCTTGTGGCATATCTTAATGATTTTAGCACTGAAAATACTATAAAGTTTAAGTAGCTTTCTTATGTTAATATTTATTTAATGAAAAAAAGTCCATATTAGACAGTAATTAAGGAGTTCCTAAGATATTTCATGTACCCCAATGCAAATCATATAGGCATCCCTATTACAGAAAAAAGCCACATAAACAAAATCAGTCCTTTTCTGGCAAACAAAATGCAAAAAAGAGACGGCTGGAGGGGAAACAAAACAAAAATGGGTATTTTCAGAAAAAGGGACAGATCAACAGTAGAGAATGACTATGCTAGCATTAGTTACCTTCTTCTCTATCTCCTGGCAAATATCTTTACAACTATGTACCAAAAACTGTCCCTCGACATAACCCCTTTGGCAAAGATTGTTTCAGCCTCCTAGGTGTTAAAAGCATTACAGCAAGATTATGGATAGCACTGGATACAAAATCTTCCTTCAGGGGAGTACCTCCAAATCCTCCAACCGAAGACATTTTCCCTCAGATCCTTCAGTCTTTACACACCCTGGGAGTCATAGAACTAGTGCCTTTAAATCAAAGGGCCAAGTTTTCTACTCCAGAATGTTTCTTGTAGAAAGAAAGAAGCATCTTGGAAGCCAGAAATAGATATTTAATTTCCAAATCTGTATTTGAAAGTTCCAAAATTCAAAATGATATCCCTATAGAACTTCTTACCACTCATGCCTCATGAGTCAATTGGTAAATCGACCTAAAAGATGCTTATTACCGCATTCCCATGGCCATAGATTTCAGAAAATGTCTAAAGTTCTGTGTTTCTGGGTCACATTATCAGTTCTTTGCATTACCTTTTGGTTTATCTACAGTTCTAATGATATTCACAAAATGTCTAGCCCCAATCATAACTTAATGTAGACTGAATGGCATTCATATCTTTCCTTATTTAGAAGACTTGCTTATCTTTGCAAAATCTTTATCCAGATGTCAAGAGTCATAACATAGGTTATATCTGGGAGGGTGGCCTAATGGTTAAGGTGTTTGCCTTACAAACACAAGGTGCAGGTTTGAGTCTCAGAAGTGATAATTGCCTAGGCTTAAAATGGCTCGTAAGGGCAGTTAGCTTAGTACTAACCTATGAACCTATGAATCTGTTTTGAACAATCTGGGCTTCCAGATAAATATTTTAAAATCCTGCTTGACTCTGCCTCACATGATTGTTTCTGGGGTGCCTTAAAGATTCTTGTATTCCAAAGGTCTTATCAACATAAGACAAGGTGGATCATAAGCTGAAATTTTTCCTAAACTTATCCAGTCATTCTCAGGCTTCTGCAAGATAGTTTCTCAGGATCCTAGTGTTTATGACACCTCTAGCCAGATTACACATGAGGAAGATACAATGATTTCTAAAAATAATGCATTGACCCAGCATTTGCATTTTCTGGAGTATCAAATTCCAGTTTGGGGTTTATAAAAAAGGAACTGCATTAGTGCAGGCAACATATTCTTCTGAAACCAGGTTTCTCCTTCTCTCTTCAGACCCCAAACCAATTTGTCACCACAGAAGCATCAGATTTTACTTGGGGAGCAGTTTCCAGAGGGGTAAAATTACAAGGCCTGTAGAATCCTTCAAACAGATTAAATCATGTCAACGTTAAAGAGAAGTTGGCTGTGATCTATGCCTTAAAGTCTGTCTATTGCCTCTGGTCTCATAGGTTCATAGGTTCATAGGTTCATACTAGGAGCCCATCGCTTTGTGGCTTAGGCCACCCTTAGTATGGGAACTATACCCATTATTTTCTGTGCCTCTGTCGAGCAGTGACACTGAGGTAATATATCTCCCATCCATTGGTCAAGATTTCTCTTGAACAAGGCCAGCGAGGTGCTCTGCCTCACATGTACGGGATTTTGTTTCCACAGCATGGAGTCTTTGGGTGATGAATCTATCCTCCAGCACGTCCTATTAATAGCCGGGTTTAAGTCTCCGCCTTGATGGATCTAGATTTTTGAGGTGAAGCATATTCATCAAATCTGGGTTTGACATGGCCTTGTATGTTAGGACTGAATAGAGCTGGAGTTCTTTCAGTCGGGCAGCATAGGACAGATTTTATCCTTTTGGTGAGGAACTTTTGTGGCCTCTCCAGCTGCTGCAAGTGTCGGGTCAGATACAATGGGGCATTGTACTCAATCATTGGTCTGATGAGTGATGATGACCTCCTTGATCTAGATGAGAATCCTTCATGATAAGGTGGGCAATGTAGAAGGTCTTCCTAACTACTTTAGCTACATGGGTGTCGAATGACAGACTACTATCAACCTGGGTCCCCAGGTCCGCACCTATTAACCTTGTTTTGGGTATGACTATGCATTTTTGGCATTTAACGAGACCCTTCTGAAGGATATCATCTGCAAACTTTGTCAGCTCCTGTGTTTGCTTGTACTTCGGAAAAGTAGATGCCAAACAACACTTGTGACAGGCTTTGAGTCTGACATGGCGCCAGCAGCTCTGACCCTGGGTTCTGTCACTCAGCCAGTTAACCCATCTTGTGATGTATGGGTTGACATTTAAGCTGATGAGTTTTTCAATGATACCCGAATGGATCGGTAGGCTGCTCATCAATGGCTTTGGTGACTGTTTCGAAAAAGTCAACCAAGTTTAAAAGGCATGATCTGCCTTTGACAAAGCCAAACTGGGTTGGATCCAAAGTCTGCAAATTCCCTATGTCTTTATTTATGAGGTCCATTATGATCCTCGCTTTGCAGATAAGGCTTGTCAGGTCGGTGGAGGCACCGCCTTTGTGAAGTGGTACCACAGTTGCAGTGCGCCACTCCCTGGGTACGTATCCAGAGGTAAGACTTTGATTAAACAGCTGTCCTGTAATACTTTTCAAGTATTACAGACAATACCACAGTCATATGGTAAATAAACAAGCAGGCAGGTACAATAGTATAACCCCTATGCAAGCTGAAAAAGATAGCTTGGGAGATAGCTCTTCAGCATTCCATAAACCTCCAAGCATCTTAAATTCTGTCAAAGCAAAACATAGTAGCAGACAAGCTGAGCAGAACTAGACTCTCATGAGTAGAAATTGTAAGAGGGAGTCTTCCAGGAATTGATACAGTTGTGGGGAACACTCATAGGTTCATAGGTAGGTAACTAGGCTATTGGCCTTAGGGCCTATATACGCCTAGCCAAAAAGGTATCCTGGCTTTTGCCACCCAAGAAAATTATTTTCCTGTGCACCTGTCAAGCAGAACGACAGAAGTGATCCCCCGGGTGAATTTCCTATCTCCCATACAATCATCAAGATTTTTCTTAAAGATTGCTAATGAGGAGCTTTTTGTGATATAGATAGGTAGTTTGTTTCAGAGTATGGGAAGTCTCTGGGACAGGAATCTATCTCTCCAGCATGTTCTGTTTATTATGCTGACAAAGTTTAGGTCCCTAGAGCATGTAGCTTGGAGGGATTGGGATTTCTTTAAGTGGAGTATGTCCAACAGCTCTGGGTATGACACAGCTTTGTATGTTAGGCAGAGATCGCCTCTGAGTAGGCAATATGCGATGGAGCAAAGCTGGAGTTTTTTGAGACGGCCTGCATAGGGCATCTGTTTGAGGCTGGTAATCTTCTTTGTGAGGTATTTCTGTGGCCTTTCCAGTTGTTGTAGATGTCTTGTGAGGTACATACCAAAAGGGGTGCTGTATTCTATAATGGGTCTAATGAGTGATGAGTGGAGGGGAACAATGATCTCTTTTTTCCTGGATGAGAAACCTTTTGTGATGAGGTGTGCCACATAGAAGGATTTCCTGACTACTGTGGCGATGTGATTATCAAAAGAGAGACTACCATCCACCTGTGTCCCAAGGTCTCTTATCACACTTTCGGTATTAAGTAGACTAATGCCTATGTGGTAGTTCATGGGTACAGAGTTTTTACCAAAAAGGATGACAATGCACTTTTTGGCACTGAGCTTGAGGCTATAGCTTTGACACCAGGCATCTCTTAGTGAGGCCCTTTTGTAGGATGTCCACATCATTAGGAGTTTCAATTATGGCTCCTAGTTTGCAGTCATCTGCAAACTTCATTAGCCAACGACCTTCTGTGTTAGCCTGTACTTCAGAGAAGTAGATACCAAACAGGACGATGACCCAGGACTAAACCTTGTGGTACTCCACTTGTCACTGGTCTGAAGTCAGATTTGCAGTCTGCTACTTTCACAGTGTAGGTTCTGTCAGTGAGCCAGTTGGCAACCCATCTTGTGACATATGGATTTATACCTAGTTTAGTGAGTTTATCTATAATTCCAGAGTGGGGGATGGTGTCAAAAGCCTTGGCAAGATCTAGATAGGCTGTGTGAACCACCTTACCCTCATCAACAGCTTTGGTGACCACTTCAAAGAAGTCTATTATGTTTAGGAGACATGATCTGCCTTTTACAAACCTGAACTGGGTGGAGTCCAGAGTTTGGAGATTACCAATGTCATTGTTTATAAGTTCCATGATGATACATTCCATGGCCTTGCAGACCCGGCTTGTCAGGCTAATGGGGCAGTAGTTTCCAGGGTCTGTGGTGGCTCCCCCTTTATGGAGTGGGATAACTGTCACTGTGCGCCATTCAGTGGGCAAAAATCCTGAGGTGAGGCTATGACTGAACATGGTACTTAGGTGGTGTGCCAGTTGTTTTGCAGTTCATGTAGACTGCAGCCTGGGATGTTGTCAGTTCCCATGGATGCTGTGTTCTTGGCTTTGAAGAGTGTGGCTTTTACCTGTGCAGTCATGATTACAGGAAGTTTGCATTCTTCCGGTATAGAGATAGGCCCTTTAGGGTTTGAGAGGAGGGTAAAGTTAGCAATGAACCTATCTGCCAGCATGCTGGCAATATCAGTTGGTTCTGTATATTTAGTGCCATTGTGCTGTAACTCAGAGCAGATCTGAGTGTTTCCATTGAGATTCTTGACATAGCTATACAATGCTTTGTGGTTGTGTTTAGAATCAGTGGTGATTTTGTTTTCGTAACTAGCTTTGGAGGATTTTATGAGTGATCTCAGCTTCTTACTGAGGCTAACCAGGGAGTTCCTCCAATCATGGGATTTTACTCTTTTTTGCAATAGTTTCTTTCTTCTGTTGTAGAGTTTGTCCCACTTATGCCAGGGGACCACCAGACTGGCTTCCTTTTTTTGGAGGATAGCATCTTGGTTCTGTTAGGGATTGCACAATCCATGCACTCGTGTAAGTGCTTATAAAGTGCATTTGTGTAGGATTCAGTCGCACCTCTATTATCCATCTGCATGGGTGTTGTGAAGTTTGCCACTTCTGTCTTAAGAAGCGTGAAGTTGGCTTAGGAGAAATTTTTTTATGGTGGTTTCCCTAATGGGGGGTGGGGGCAGGATGATTAGCTTGCGGTTGGATCTGATCAATGAGAAATTTACCTCACAGATCTGCCTGTTTCCTTTCAAAACAGACAACTAAACAATTTTTATTTGTGGGCTTCTTGCAAACAAGCCTTTAAAATGCATTTTCATTCCCTTGGAAGGGAAAGTCCCGTTATACATTCCCGACCCTTTCCACTTATATCCAGGGTAATTCTGAAGATTCAAAAGGATACCTCAAAAATCATTATGGTGAGCCCCATTTTGGCCCAGACTACACTGGGTGTACCTTTTTATGCAACTGGCCAAGGTCAGTTACCATAAGCTTCCTTACAGGCTGGACCTGCTCACACACAACTGAATGCCTGAATGATTCAGTTGTAATACCTTTTATGTACTTATTTCATGAGGATGTGCAGCAGGTACTAAAGGAGGCAAGAAAGCCTGCTGCTAGAAAATCCTATGTTGGCAAGTAGCAGTGATTTTGTAGTTCACACCTAACCCATAAACATAGGCTCATCAGGGATTTTTGTTTTTACTAATAATGATCAGATATTTTTATGAGTTACTTTCCTTTGGCCTGGCTACTCCTCTATAAAGGTTAATCTTGTGGCCAATCCAGCAGGTCTGCCCAAGGATTCTCCTTTTTCTTCTCTCTAGAAGCATTTTAGAGGCAGCTACATGGTCCTCTGCACATACATTTACAAAGCATTAGAACCGAATTCCTTTTCTAGGTCCAGGTCAAACTTTGCTAGTATCATTCTCGGGAACTCCCTGTTGGAATATCTGCACTTAAAATGCATGCTGAGCACCAAAAAAACAGAAAAAAATACCTCAATTGCAGGAGAAGAGCAAATCTCAAACATTGCTCTTCACCTTTAAACTTTTTTTTGCAGGTGGGCAAGCCCCCCACTCATGCATCCCAGTGTAGGGGCAATCCTCCACCGCCCTGAAGATATGCATATATGCATGTACACACTCCAAGATCGCCATACCTAGAAGAAAAGGGTATATTCCAAAATTCAGCAAAACAACTCAAAGAGAAAAAGAAAAAGAATCCACAACCGGCAACAGTAAAAAAATGAAGAAATTTAATATGAAACAGCACTTAAACCCACTCTAGCGCCTCAGCTCACAGCCTTCCAGGAGTAACACCATATTTATATTCCAAAATTAATTTTGCATCCATTTCAACATATTTACCCAGGTCTGCCTACAGATTTTACTCTTTTTTTCTCTGTTGTTGGTAAAACCATTTCTGAAAGAAATTTTACACCTGAGACCTTCTTACTGTCAATCAAGTCATCAATCACCCAGTTTTCTACCTAGCACATAAAATCCACGGAGAAAGGATTCTGTATACTGTGGACATGCTTAAGCAGCTCAGGTACTATCTTGACAGGACTAAGCCTTTTAAAAATGCTGATCAATTATTTATTTCTTATCAAGAGGCAAAAATGTGACACCCTGTGTCTAAACAGACATTTTCCAACTGATTGTCTTTAGCTATTGCTTTTTGGTACTTTCACCATGCCAAATCCATTCCAGGCAGTATCAAGGCACACTACACTACAGCTTTGTCTTCTTCGATGACATATTAGAAAGGGGAAAACTCTAAAAGCATTTTAGAGGCAGACACATGGTCCTCTGTATATACTTATGCAGACCACTACAACTGAATTTCTTTTCTAGCTTCAAGTCAAACTTTTCTAGGATCATTCACCAGGGGCTCCCTATTGAAAAGTCTGTATTCGAAATGCTAAGTGCCAACAAACAGAACTAAAAAAAGACTGAAAATACAAGAGAAGAACAAATCTCAAGTATCGTTCTTCTACTTTAAACTTCTTTTTTTGCAGGGGTACAATCTCCCCTGCACCCCAAATCCCACCACCAAACATTTATATACTAAATACAAGATTGCCATAACTGGGAGAAAGACTTAATATATGCAAGTCCTTCTTTGTTTTGGTCAGTCTGTCTCAGAATTTCAGGACTCACTATAGCGGGTCCAACATTTGAAAGGGCTACCTTTTCCAGTGGCCCTGGTTGGATAATCATCCCATATGACCCAAGGGCTACAGCACCAGTTGGAATGATGACCACAGTGCAGTTGTTTAAGTTACACTTACCCATAACAGCAGATATTTGAATTCCACACTGCTGCAACAGTCGCACCCCATCCCCTACTCTTGTATATAGTTGCAGTTGAGATAGAAAGTAGTGTTGCGTTTGTTTCTACTTAAAGTTTTTTTTTTTTTTGTTACTATTGGTTGGTTGTTTCAGGATTGTTAGGCTTTTCTCTCATTGTATGGGCAAGATAGTCCTGAAGAAAGCCTCAGTAATTTCCCTCCTTGGGATTATCCAATTAGCAGTCAGAGTGAAGCAGTGGCGTGAGCGAGAGCTTTTTGAAGTTGCTCAGTTGTTGTTTCCTAGGCAGGTAGCCTAAGGGCTACTGCAGCAGTGAGGAATTTGAGCATCTATTGTTATGCGTAAGTGCAACTCATACAACTGTACTTTTTTACCTCCCGATATTGTAATCATGTCAATACATTATCTGACAAAGCTACCTCGCTATTTTGACAGCATTGTTAGAAAAATATGTATTAATGTGTGTATTCTTAATGCCAAATTAATAATCAAGTATTTTAATACGCTTTTTATTCTATTTTTCATGCACTGTGTTTTATATAAATTGAGTTTCATATGAGACTGAAAAATATGCCTTTTTGAAAACTGCAATATGCTTTCTGAAACTTGCAAGTTGCCCTCTGACCTAGTAACTGCTAGCACAGCAATATTCTTGTTTATGCCTTGTGGAAATGTACTTGAGAAGCAGGTGTTTAATCTGCTAGGTCAGAAGTAAATGAATGAACAATGCTTTATGTTATAAATGTAATGATTCTAGACAAACAGCTTTGTCCAGAGGATGGGAACCTCTACAGCTGTAGTAATTTAGAGATAAAGTAGACAAATGATTATTAAAGAAATGAACTGCTAGCAATGTGCTTGATTTAGCCATAGTATCTTGAATGTAGCATAACAAGTATCTAACTGAAAGTAACCAAGGCCATGTTGTTTTCCTCAGGAAGTTTCACATAAAAATTGTTTTAAATCAGCAGAAATTCATGGGAAAGATGGTCAGCAGATGATGATGAAAAGGTGGTAATCTGTTATGTCAGCATGGTAGGACAGGATTAATTTGAGAATCTTTAAAAATGAATGTATTTCCTGTTTCTGGTTAGACAAACTCTGTATTTGCACGTTTTTGTCTCCTTGCTGCAAGATTGAAGTGCCTTAACCTGAACCTACCGTGTTTTGATCATTTTTAAAGTATATTTTTGCTTTGACAGATTGGACCTTCGGATCGGAAACATATCTCTCGCTCTAGGCCTAGGTCAGAATTGGGCCCGGTGGCATGTATCCGTACGGAGAAGAGGCCAAATCAGCTCTTCTGTTTTGAAAGACCTTCGACTGAATTGTCGTTCAAAAGAGGCCAGCCACTGTTTCTGATCTGGGATTGGAGGACGAGTCAACGATCCAGTGGATCAACTCACGGAGGGTCAGGTAAGGAGGAATTACCTTATTTCTGTTTTAAGATCAGGGACTAAGTACAGAACTGTTTTTTGTCAGGAAGATTTGCATGTGGAGATCAGGGACAGAAAAAGGGGTTACTGTTTTTTGTCATAGATCAGGGAAACAGAATAGGTAGGCAGTTATTCTAGATAAACTGTGAAAAAGGTATAGAACCATGGCACCACGTGATAAAAAGGGTTACGTAACAAATTACAGCAATAGTTTTTGACTATGGACCAGCTTGGAATGTTTTGGGTCACCCAGGTCCTACAATTGTCTTTTAATAAGATAAAGGACTTTAAGGTCTATAACTTCTCTGGCAGTACTTTATCATTAGAAATGGTTGACTTTTATACCTCCCTGTCCCACTTATGTCTTATGACATTAACAAACTTATTTTGGTTTTTTTTTATCTTTACTTTTTTAGGAAACTTAACTTAATTTAGGTTTCATTTCATTCTGGTCAGCCAGGCCAGATAGCCAGTTTCATATACCTAGGCATAGTAATCCTCCACTCAATAAACATCATAGTACCATGCCATTAGTCAAAAAAAGAGAGGGATTTTTGGATTATTTTCAGTCTCAAGATATCAAAATACTTTTGAAATCATGTATTTATGACTTATTCAAATCCACCTATGAGACCTCCTTGTTCCAAAGTTGTTGATGTTTATTTACAGAAATATGTGGTTCTTCCTCCACTAGCTTTCTACAATTCACTTATTCATTTAATGTTAACACAATTGCATACCTGGATATTTTGTTAATGAAGAATATTGGTTTAGGCTGTTTTACCTTATATGCAGTTTACAATTAGACTTTGTAATCTGTTAAAACAAATGTTCATGCACAGGGCCTTTGATTAATGAATTAATCAAAGAAGTTGAATACAATTTAAACCCATTTTGGGCGTGGATAAGTCACCCTCTGAGGTGGCTGTTTTGGATACACAAGAAACCTCATTTAATGATGATTTTTTAGGTCTGGCTAGTGACCAACATTTTTACTATACCTTTATTACATCATTTAATGCACAAACTAAATCTATCATTAATGTTATTGACAAGAATTGGGATTTATTTAGATGTAATCCTACTTTATTTACATTTTTTGGATCGAAACCACAGTTTGTCTTTAAGAAGGGGAGAAATGTTAAAAACCTACTTGAAAGATTTAATAGGCCATGTGTTAGAACAACTGGTATGGCCAAATGTGAATGTTGCAATTTTTGTAAATACATGGAATGTACTAACCAGTTTGCTGTCAACAATAGAAATTACAAATTGAAGGCCAAATACAATTGTAATAGTAAATTTGTGGTGTACCTGGCTCTATGTTCGTTTTGTCCCGCCGCTTTACATGGGCAAAACTGAACGCCGCTTGAGGGATAGGGTTTATGAACACCAGTGTGCCATTTGGCTAAACATGTCTGTCACGAATCCTACACATAAGTTCAAATTTTTGGTTATTGATCAATTTATCCAGGTCATCAGGGGTGGACCAGCCTCATTCAAACTGGAAGAATTGGAGCTGTTGTGGCAGATCAGACTTAATGCCTTCAGGTTTTCCAGGTTTGGTTTGAATGAGTTCCATTCCATTTTTTTTAAAATTAAGGAGTTTAAGACAAAGATCATCATTGATTTTTTTTTCTATATTACTGCTTTTATATAATCAAATCCATTTTTTCATATGTTATTCAGTCTAAATAATGTTAGAGTAATTTTTTTGAATAAGTGCAGGCAGTATTTATACATATTACATATATATTTTATGTTAAACTATACAAGTTTAGTTTTGGCTTTTGTATGCTTTATCACATGTTTCTTTTATCATATTGGTGGTGTATTATGATATGAGCGTTTGAAAGACATGTTGTTGTATTTGTTTAAAACTAATCTAAGGATGTTTATACATTTGCACCAACTGAGTTAGTTTACCTTTAAATTTTTAAAAAGCTGATATATTTTCCTGCACTTTTTTGTTTAAATGTCAGGTGTTTGTGTTGTTATATTACTTTCTGATGAAGTTTGTTGGAGAAAACAAGAAAAAAGCTTTTAAAGTCTCATATTACTTGTCTGATATTAACTTTGCTACCTGCTTTTTAATAAAGCCTTTATCCAGTTTGGAGCCATTCTGTCAACTGTTTACTTTGATAAAAAGGATTACGTAACAAATTACAGCTTAGCTAAGAAAGCAATGGGAAATCAGTGCACAAAAAGTTCCCGGGACACGCCCCTAACTGAAGACGCGAAGTATATGCAATTACAGCGTGCCGATAATGTTAAATATTACACCAAATGGGTCGATAAGTATAAATTCGAAGGCAATTTAGATAAACCAGCACTTGTGAAACTTGTAAAACAGTTAAAAATAGACGCGTAAGGTCAACTAAAAAAGCAAAGACAATCCCTAGAGTCCCTCAAGCGCATAGGTGGCTTGAGGAAGCAAATCGCAGGGAGCAGAGAATTAAAAATTCAAAGACAATGTTTTTAGACAAAGAAGACAATAACTTGGTAATAGCAACAGCCCCTCCTTCACCCCCTCCACTTCCGTTACCAGAATATGAAGCGAGTGGACGAGCAGATCCACCTCCGCAATATCCAGCTGTCCCTGCAAAAGCACAATCGTTTGTCAGGGATCCTATCGAGACCAGGTCTTGAACACATGGCTTGAGGAGTGAGATTGAATTAAATGAATTAAATAGAAGATCACAGGCTATGAGTGAAGAAGAGATGTGTCCGCTCATAGAAGTACCGAATCCTCAGGCAGGGCAGGCAGGACAAGATCCGACTCTTTTGGTTTATAGACCGTGGACACCGGAAGATATCCAGAAAGCCACCGAAGGTATTCCCCACCCAAAAGTGAATTTTAGAACATTTTTAGAAGACTTACAGGGTATGAGATTACGCTACCATTTAAATGGAGAGGAAGTAGAAAAAGTAGTTAGACAAATTGTGGGTCCAGATTGGCACATGATTAGTGGTGACTGGAATCCTCGTGATGCACAACTTAGACCACTCCCACATACTAATGCAGAATTGGATGGTAGAGTGCAAGGTCTGACAGACCGAATCTCTGAAAAGTGGAAGCCTAGGGCTGACTGGACTTGCATTAATCAATGCATTCAACAGGAAGGTGAAACAGTTGATAGATATTATGCTGGACTGTTAGAGTGTTTTAATAATCACTGCAGAATGCAGATACCAGAAAACCAGACACATGATTCCTCATATGAACAACAGTTAAAGAACGCATTCTTGAAGGGTAGTATAACTCCCATTAGTAGCTTTATTACAAAGCATATGGTAGATCATCGAACAAGTAGACTACAGCCATTACTTGAATATGCTAGACATGCAGAAAGACATTTTAATAGTAAAAAGAAAAAGAAAACTCAAGTATTTTCGGCAGAAGATGGGTCAGAAGTATTTGTAGTACAAACTGGGAAAAAGGGTAAAAGAAATACCCAGGGGAATAAACAATCTGACAAATGATCAGAAGATTTCGAAGAAAGAAAGAAAAAGGGTGAATGTTTTAAGTGTGGAAAAAAAGGACATCTAGCAAGGGATTGTAGGTTAAACAAGAAGGCGACTGCAGAAGATAAGGAGGATGAGGAATGACTATATGATAGTCAGGAATCATTGGAAGAGAGTAAGCAAGAAAAAGTAAGTGCGAATATGACAGGAGTAGAGGATGTGACACAAGGAGTAGAGGATGTATATGAATTCACAGAAATAGACGAAAATGAAATTTTAGACCTAGCTCTTTTGAGTTTAGAGCTTTACTTAGCAGACACAAAACCGGAAGTGACGCTTCTGGTAGAGGGGAGGGAAGTTAAATTTTTGTGTGACTCAGGGGCTTCACGGACCCTGATACACACTTCCAAGTTACCTGAAGATACAGAATCACCAGATTATATACTAGTGAAAGCAGCCAATGGACAGCTGTACCGGGAGCCACTCTCCCATGACATAACAATAACAGACCCCATTTCAGGGATGACCCAGAAAAGTAAAATTGTAGTTTCTGCAAAATGCCCAGTAAATCTTTTGGGTAGATACTTGATACAGATATTTGGCATAGCCGTAGTTCCAACCATGCAGGGTATGGAAGCACAGTGACAAATGGATACTTTTGTAGTGCGACCGGAGGGTGAAATGTATTATTGGTACAGCCAGGACTTGGTTACGACTGGTCCAGGGGCAGTAACTGAAGAACTGATGAATGTAGCCATCAGCAAGTTCCCCTCCCTCAACATTGACAAACAGCATTTGTTGCATTGCACTCTATATTACTGTAACAGACCAGGACCTGATAAAGATTATGAACAGAAATTGTTTAAAAACCATGCAAACAGGCTAGTATTGCGAAACTTGTACTGGGATACAGAGGGGAACAGTCTAGCAAGCTGTTCGTTGCCCCAGGAATTTTTAGTACTTTACAAATCTAATCGACTTACACATGTTAGTTTAACTAAGAACAAAGCTTTGAAATGGGCAGACTTGGGTGAAAAAGTCACAAAGTGGGAGAAGCAGACAGAATTAGAGCTCTCCAAACAAGGAGTACAGAAACAGAAATTAAATTGGATTACACAGACTCACCCAGCTGTACACTCACAGGCTAGTAAGAATAGCTGAGTATTACTCTTATTAAAAGAAGAGGAAAAAGCCTTGCGAGACATACCAGATATTCTCTGGTCAGCAGGGAAATCAGATGTAGGACTTATACGAACAGCAGGACCAGTTACCATAACACTGAAGTCAGCATTTAGACCCCAGAAAAGACAGTATCCCTTGAGAAAAGATGCAGAGATAGGAATCAAGCCTATCATAGCAGCCTTACTTAAGGAAGGAGTCTTAATAGAATCTCCTGATTCACAATGTAATACACCTCTATTCCCTGTCAGGAAAGCAAACGGGGAATGGCATATGGTCCAAGACTTACAAGCCGTAAATAATGCAGTTATACCCAGGGCACCAACGGTGCCAGATCCACACACCTTACTGAATGATTTAAAGCCAGAGCAAAAATATTTTTCAGTGGTAGACATTAGTAATGCATTTTTCTCAATACCAATACACCCTGACAGCCAATATTGATTTGCATTTACATTTCAGGGAAAGCGGTACACATATACAAGATTACCACAGGGATATTGTGAAAGTCCAACAATATTTGCACAGAAAATGGCAAGCAACCTGGCGGGATTTATTCCACCAAAAGGTAGTCAGATTCTACTTTATGTAGACGACATTCTGCTGGCAGCCCCCACCCAGCAAGAATGCAAGGAGGACACAATAGCTTTATTACAATTTTTAGCTACTCAAGGTAACAAAGTAAATAAAGACAAGTTACAGCTTTGGAGAAAACAAGTTAAGTACTTGGGATATGTAATATCCAAAGAAGGTAGAATATTAAATGAAGACAGAAAAACAGCAATTTTACAAGCACCTAGACCAACTACTAAGAAGAAAATAATGTCCTTCCTGGGAACTACTAATTTTTGTCAGAGTTGAATACCAAACTATGCTTTGGAATCTGCTCCACTGGCCAATTTAATATTTAAAAAGCCGATGGCAGCACAGGATTTATTACAATGGACACCTAAAGCAGAAGCAGCTTTCTGTAAGCTGAAACAATTGATAGCATCATCCTTAGTTTTAGGACTATCAAACTATAACAAGCAGTTTATTCAAACTGTAGATTGTAAGCAAGGTTATATGACATCAGTATTGACACAGCAACATGGGGACAAACAACGTCCCATAGCTTACTATTCATCACAGTTACACCCAGTGGTGCAATCTCTGCCCCACTGTGTACAACAGTAGTTGCAGCTGCAATAGCAGTGCAGGCTTCAGCCTCAGTAGTGTTATTCCACCCTCTCACATTGAGAGTGCCTCATGCAGTCGCAATTATTTTACTGCAAGAAAAAGTAGCATATCTTTCTCCAGCTAGGCATCTTTCCTGTATGACCATACTGTTGAGCCAACCTCATATGAGAATTGAATGATGCACAACTTTGAATCCGTCAACTTTGCTTCCAACCCCTGCAGATGGCAAACCACACTGCTGCCTGCAGGAGATTGAGCAAAAGACATTACCTAGACAAGACCTTACGAATGTTCCCTTGAATGATGCCGAGGTGACATGCTACGTGAAAGGCTCATGCAGGAGGGGTCCTACAGGACAGAACCTAGTGGGGTATGCAGTCGTTTCTAATACTGAAACTTTGGAGGCAAAATCTTTACCACACAACCTATCTGCACAAGCGGCAAAATTGATTGCCTTGACAAGGGCATGTACCTTAGCAAAAGGTAAGAAAGTAAACATTTATACTGGCAGTCAATATGCTTTTTCTACTGTACATGTTTTTGCGCAACAGTGGAAAAATAGAGGAATGATAACATCTACTAGTAAACCGATCAATCATGCGCAATTTATTTTAGACTTGTTAGATTCAATTCAGTTACCTAAAAAAGTAGCTATTTGCAAATACGTAGCTCATACGAAACAACAGGACAGAATTTCAAAAGGTAATGCACGGGCTGATACAGCTGCAAAGCAGGCAGCTTCAGCCACAGAAACTTTTCTTTTGAGTGAGGAATTACAATCCTCAGAGACTTTAGATTTAGAAATGTTAAAAACAATGCAGACACTTACTACAAATATTGAAAAACAAAAGTGGGTAAAATGAGGAGCAATCCTCGAAAAGGGACTGTACATCTCCAAGGAAAAGAAACCGATTTTGCCATCTAATTTATTTAGATATGCAGCGTTGTTGAGCCATGGGCAGAGCCATGTCTCAACAGGGGGTTGGTACAGTTAGTGAATCAAGTATTTACAACCTATGGATTTACCAATTATATGAAAAATTTTTGAGCAGCATGCCCTGTTTGTAACAAGCATCATGCACAAGGGGCATTGAAGCCTAAGCAATGGAATTTTCCTACACCACTATATCCGTTCCATACTATTTGTATGGATTTCATAGAGTTGAATAAATGTGAAAATAAGGAGTATTGCCTAGTCATTATAGACATGTTTTCCAAATGGGTAGAAGCGTTTCCAACTAAAAATCCAGATTCAGCTACTGTTGCAAAGGTCCTTGTTAAAGAAATCATACCCAGATTTGGTATACCGGAAAAGATTTATAGTGATAACGGGACACATTTTGTGAACCAAACGATTCAGCAACTTAGTCGCTATTTTGGGATTTTGTTAAAAAACCACTGTGCTTATCACCCCCAGTCTGCAGGGTTAGTAGAGAGGCATAATGGGCTGTTGAAGAACAAACTTAGGAAGTTGATAGAAGAGACACAGAAAAACTGGGTGCACTGTTTGCCTTTAGCACTGTTGAGTATGAGAACTGTTCCAAATGTAAAGGGATTAACACCTTTTGAAACTTTATTTGGGAGGGCATATTATACACCTCAGTGGAAACCTTTCATGTCTACAGAGCAAGAGGCTGACAGTTCACTTGCAGGATATATGAGGCGATTTTTGAATAACAAACTTTTGCAGTTAAATTCTGTTTCAGATAAAGAGCAACCGAAATCGGAAGCACCAGTAGCCCCCAGGCACCTGGGTCTGGGTGAAGATTGTGAAGCGAAAGAATTGGAGTTCTCCGAAGTGGAAAGGTCCGTACCAGGTACTACTGTCGACACCCACTGCAGTCAAGATCGCAGAGCGTGCTTCCTGGATTCATTTGATGCACTGTAGACTGGTTAAAAACTTTGAACTGGACAAAAACTTTGTTACTGTTGGACAACAAGAACAAAATGGCCAGATACAGAGTGAGTAGAGACATTGAACAACCTCAGAAAACTTGTATAATTGTTTTCATTGCAATATTAATCACACTGTTCTTTTTGTTGTGGTCGCTCCTTTTTCCTGTCACAAAGGTTGAACTGATTAGACATAATGAACCAAACATAGACTGGCATCCGAACTTTAACACTTATCAGGCAATTACACGTGTATACGCAGAGACTTTTAATGTTTCGAACTGCTGGGTCTGTACGGCCATACCAACAGCATACAGGGGTTTATTAATGACTGCTATCCCCCTAGGGGTCAATGAGACCCGGGAAAATCTGTTTTTTGACACAGTTGCTATTAAAGCACAAGATAAAGTAGCACTGTATTTGCCTGTGACACAAAAAGGAATTGTTTGTTTCTATAAAAATGATACCATCCAGTTGGATGGAGTAAGTGTAATGTTACAGTACAGTATAAATGTTATAGAAAACCAAATGATTTGAGTGGATCTTGTAGTACAGATTATGACTCATTTTTGAAATCTATGCATAAGACTCTTGATCAAGTACAACGCAATCCTGTACTTTTCAAACAGTTATCTGTAATAGATAGGAAAATGTTTCATGCGGGGCAGTCATTTCATAACAAAGTAATAACTAAGGTAGAAGACTGTTATTTTGTGTGTGGTAAAAAAGCATATAAATGGTTACCTGAGAATTGGTCTGGCAGTTGTTTTTTGGGTTACCTGGTTCTGGTCATCCGACACACTGCAGTTTTGCCTCAGGGAAGTATTTGAAATACCCGAGACGTAGCCAAAAAGACTGTTAAGAAACCTGGGAATCCAGTGGGACGAATTGAAGCAAGGTGGAAAGACCATCGTGATGTGGGAACCAAACTTGTGCACATGGACTTGAATGATGCTGTTATATCCTGGGCAGGTATATCACCTATGTATGGCGGAGTTAAATCAATATGGGAGCTGCGAAAACTTCTCGAAGTAATGAGTAATGCAACTTTTTCTGCTCTTGAACTGATAACTGATGAACTGAATGTCATGAGAACTGTACTGCTCCAAAACCGAATGCCTCTTGACTTCACCCTAGCGGTGAGAAGCGGAACTTGCACTTTGATCAAAGAAGAATGCTGTGCATTTATTCCTGACCATCAGCATGAGATTAACGATCATCTTGAAGTGATTCAGCAAGTGTCGGCCATGACTAAGCCAGACCCAAACCCTCTGACAGATTTTTTCCAGAATGCCTTTGGGGGGGTGGGGCTCCATTTTTATGAACATATTGATTGCTATTTGGGTAGGATTACTCCTAATAGGAGTTTGTATTTGTTGTGGAATGCCCTGCATGAAGAGATTAATTAAAGAATTCATAGATATATCCGTATCTGAGACTATGTATCAAAGTACTGAATGTGAAGAGCTGCTAGAATGTGAAACACTTTCATAAAAGTTTAAACTGAATGACTTTCTTAACTGCAAATCCTGAATGGAAGAGGTTAGGAAAAGAAGCAAGCTGTTTATTCTTTTTTGAAATAGAATAAAAGGTATTAACAGGAGGGAAATGTTAGAAACATATGTATTAATGTGTGTATGCTTAATGCCAAATTAATAATCAAGTATTTTAATATGCTTTTCATTCTATTTTTCATGCACTGTGTTTTATATAAATTGAGTTTCATATGAGACTGAAAAAGATGCCTTTTTGAAAACTGCAGTATGCTTTCTGAAACTTGCAAGTTGCCCTCTGACCTAGTAACTGCTAGCACAGCAATATTCTTGTTTATGCCTTGTGGAAATGTACTTGAGAAGCAGGTGTTTAATCTGCTAGGTCAGAAGTAAATGAATGAACAATGCTTTATGTTATAAATGTAATGATTCTAGGCAAACAGCTTTGTCCAGAGGATGGGAACCTCTGCAGCTGTAGTAATTTAGTTATAAAGTAGACAAAGGATTATTAGAGAAATGAACTGCTAGAATAGTGCTTGATTTAGCCATAGTATCTTGAATGTAACATAACAAGTATCTAACTGAAAGTAACCAAGGCCATGTTGTTTTCCTCAGGAAGTTTCACATAAAAATTGTTTAAATCAGCAGAAATTCATGGGAAAGATGGTCAGCAGATGATGATAAAAAGGTGGTAATCTGTTAGGTCAGCATGGTAGGACAAGATTAATTTGAGAATCTATAAAAATGAATGTATTTCCTGTTTCTGGTTAGACAAACTCTGTATTAGCATGTTTTTGTCTCCTTGCTGTAAGATTAAAGTGCCTTAACCTGAACCTACCGTGTTTTGATCATTTTTAAAGTATATTTTTCCTTTGACAAGCATAAAAAGATTAAAATGAGAGGCAGCTTGTTAACTAAATAACACCTCTTGTATTGCAATTAAAATGGCCATTACAGTACAAAATCTTGGGATAATTAAAAGTGACATTAGTGGAATCTGTAATAAATTTAAACTGCGTACATACTCCATATTTTGACATACTTCTATGACTAAAATCAGCTTTCATGTCCTTACAGGTATTATTCTCCAATTTATTTGTACTATTTCTTCCCACTTTGAATACAAATTTAGGAGCAAGACCTAATTTGCTCCATATTGTACAAGAATTTATAACAGTATTTCACTTCTTCACTGCAATTATTTAATTGAACTAGACTCAGTAGAAAATGGCATTATCGCAAGCAGTAAGGCAGTTTTAAAGAGTAGCGAAGTTACTTCAGAAAAACTGATTTAAAGTATCAGAAAACTTCAATACATTGCTTCAGAGTCTATGGGAAAGAAGACATCCCTGCAAAGTACCAATGTACAAGGGAATCCTTACAAGAGGAAGTTTGAAGTCGCAAGACAACTGGCTACTGACTCGACCCTCATTCAACATAACTTATATAAGCATTATTTTATTACAATGCATTTTATAGCTAAATCAGACCGCAAATGACAGAAAATTATAAAGACTTCCACAGTAAAAGCAACAGTAAATTTTGATAAAAGAGAACATTAACATGTTCCAGAAATGTAAACAAATATACAGGAATGTTGAACATTTCCAGATACAAACAGCAAGCTGTTGTGTGTGAGGTTACAGACTATTTCATAATCTACAGTATGAATCGTGCTTCTGATATCAGAATGGTTTCAGAATTAATGCACAAATTGTAACAAAGTTTATTTTACAGTCTTCAGAAATCAGTATAAATGTTGCAGCACATGTAATTCAGAATTCAGAGTTAAGGGCAAAATAAACTAGAATCTCATGCCATAATTCAAGTTAATGTTGTTACTAGTTCTATAGAAAATGTTTTTCAGAATATCTATAAAGGGTGTAGCAGTCCAGCACCAAATATGTTGATTTATCTGACATCATTCAAGGTAAAGACAAATGGCATACCATATAATTTGTTGTTTACAGCAAAGGAATAATGTACTTTGATACAGATGCATCAGTTTAAGTTGCTAGCATAGCTTTACCAAAGGACACTAGTACAGTTATTGTCAGGATTAGAAGGATCAAAGGCTACAGCAGTGAGCAGTTCTCAGTATGACGGTACTAGGTATAGATATTTTGTCAGAATTAAATGTTTTAGACTTCAGTAATAAAATTCTTCGGAGAGATAAAAATGCCACAGTACACAGAGTAGTGCAAACTGATGACATAAGAAATTGTGTGCAGTAGATTGTGCATATGATATACTACATTTAAAGGTTCATTTACTACAAGAATAACCTCACTCATGGGATAAATACGAGATAAATTTAGTTTAGTTGCTACAGCTGAAGTACATGCAGAGCACAGTAAAAGTAAGTTATACCTTTTTAGAAACAGTATCCCAATTCCCAAAGAAGCAACAGTAGTAGACATTTGTAAAAGTATTATAGACTGTAGAAGAAGAGAGTAATATGTGAGTAGTGGTACTAAAGGGTAGTACTAAAAATATTAAGTTCATTCAATTCACCTTTATGGCCAGTAAGAAAAACAGTTAAGTATCCTAGTACACCAGAGCTCTCCGATCTTGTAGCCCAGGCAGGTATGGCACTAGCCCTGAGTAGCATTCTGCCATCACCCAGAATGATACCACAGTACAAGGACAAAATGATTGACTTCAACAATTGTCTAAGCTTCTGGTGTCATTCTAAGGGGATCCAGTATCTGTCTGCATGGGATGACATGGTCGACAGACCACGATGCTTTGCCACAGATGGCCTGCACCTGTCGCCCCTGGGATTCCAGATACTGGCTAAGGCTCTTGCTGCCTCTATAGTGCCTTTTTTAGGTAAGGTTCAAATAACAAATTCACCACCATAACAGGAACAGGCAAGCAAAAACTGAGGGTAATGCTACTCAATGCTAGAAGTCTAAATCTCAAAATACACTCACTTGAGGCACTCCTTAAAATGGAGAACATCGATATCTGTGTAATGACTGAGACCTGGTTCAAGGCTCCAGAAAGCACCCCTGCACTACCAGGCTATAACTCCTACCACACATTTTGGCCATGTAACCTAGACCGAAACACCAATAGCGGAGGTGTGTCCATATTCCTTAAGGATATCCACACCTCCAGGCTAATTGCTCAGTATAACAGATCCGAGGTTATCCAAGTGCAACTAACTCTGGACAAAGCAGCAATCCAAACTGTAGCTTTCTACAGATCCCCCACCATGTCCCAGGATTCCCACTCCCCTTTTCTTGATGTACTGGAAAATATTAGGGTTCAACCAAACACCCTAATAATGGGTGACTTCAACTACCCCACCATTAACTGGGAAAACTACTCGTGTACCAACTCCTTAGCTCAACGCTTTCTGGAATTCATAAACTCCAATGCCCTGGATCAACTTATCCACACCCCCACCGGGGGCAACAGTATCCTAGACCTAGTCATTACCAACATGAGTGACCGGTGTTCCACACCTGAAGTCAACTCCTCGTTGGTCCGATCCGACCATAAGCTAATCACCCTTGATATCCACATCCCGCCCCCACCCCCCATTAAGGAAACCACAGTAAAACATTTCTCCAAAGCCAACTTCATGCTTCTTATGCCACAAGTGGTGAACTTCATGACACCCATGCAGATGGACAATACAGTTATGACTGCTGAATCCTACACAAATGCACTCTATAAGCACTTACACAAGTGCATTGATCATGCTATCCCAAACAGAACCAAGACGCTATCCTCCAAAAAATGGAAGCCAATCTAGTGGTCCCCTGACATGAACAAACTGTACAATAGAAGGAAGAAACTGTTGCAAAAGAGAGTAATATCCCATGAGTGGAGGAGCTCCCTGGTCAGCCTCAGTAAGAAGCTGAGATCCCTTATAAGATCCTCCAAAGCTAGCTATGAAAACAAAATTGCCACTAATTCCAAGGACAACCATAAAGCATTCTATAGCTATTTCAAGAATCTCAATGGCAACACCCAGATCTGCTCTGAGTTACAGCACAAAGGCAAGAAAATTACAGAACCAACTGATATTGTCAACATCCTGGCAGATAGATTCAGTGCTAACTTTACCCCCCTCTCACCCTCAAAAGGGCCCATATCTATACAGGAAGAATGCAGAGTCCATGTAATCACAACTACGCAGGTAAAAGCTGCACTCTCTAAAGCCAAAAAAACAGCATCCATGGGTCCGGACAACATCCCAGGCTGCATTTTACACAAACTGGCTCCCCACTTAAGCACCATGTTCAATAATAGCATTGCATCAGACTTTGTGCCCACTGAATGGTGCACAGCAACAGTTATCCCACTCCACAAAGGGGGATCCACCACTGATCCTGGGAACTATCAACCTATTACCCTGATGAGCCTGGTCTGTAAGGCCATGGAACATATCATCATGGAATTCACAAACAAAGACATTGGTAACCTCCAAACTCTGGACCCCACCCAGTTCGAGTTTGTGAAAGGCAGATCAGGCCTCCTGAACCTGATCGACTTCTTTGAGGCAGTCTCCAAAGCCGTAAATGAGGGTAAGGTGGTTCACACAGCCTATCTTGACCTCACCAAGGCTTTTAACACCATCCCCCATTCTGGAATTATAGCTAAACTCACTAAACTAGGTATAAATCCCTACATCACAAGATGGGTTGCCAACTGGCTCACTGACAGAACCCACACTGTAAAAGTTGCAGACTCCAAATCTGACCTCAAAGCAGTGACAAGTGGAGTACCACAGGGTTCTGTCCTGGGACCTCTCCTGTTTGGTATCTACTTCTCTGAAGTACAGGCTAACACAGAAAGCCTCTGGCTAATGAAGTTCGCAGATGACAGCAAACTAGGAGCCATAGTCAAGTCCCCAAATAATGTGGACATCCTACAGAAGGGCCTCGCTGAGACAGATGCCTGGTGTCAGAGCCATGGCCTCAAGCTCAATGCCAAAAAGTGCATTGTCATCCCCTTTGGTAAAAACTCTGTACCCATGAACTACCACATAGGCAGCAATCTACCTAACACCTAATGCATGATAAGAGACCTTGGGACCCAGGTGGACAGTAGTCTCTCCTTTGATAGTCACATCACCACAGTAGTCAGGAAGTCCTTCTATGTGGCACACCTCATCATAAAAGGGTTCTCATCCAGGAAAAAAGAGGTCATTGTTCCCCTCTACTCGACACTCATTAGACCCATTATAGAGTACCACACCCCTTTTGGAATGTACCTCACAAGACATCTGCAGCAGCTGGAAAAGCCACAGAAGTACCTCACAAGGAGGATTACTGGCCTCAAACAAATGCCTACACTGGCCACCTCAAAAAACTCCAGCTTTACTCCATAGCATATCACCTACTCTGAGGTGATCTCTGCCTAATATATAAAGCTATGTCAAACCCTGAGCTGTTGGACATGCTACACCTAAAGAAATCCCAATCCCTCCAAGCTACACGCACTTGGGACCTAAACCTTGTCACCACAATAAACAGGACACACTGGAGGGATAGATTCCTGTCCCAGAGACTTCCCATACTCTGGAACAGGCTACCCATCTATGTCAAGCAAAGTTCTTCATTAGCAGCCTTCAAGAAAAATCTTGATGAGTGGATGGGAAATAGGAAATACACCCCGGGGATCACTTCTGTGTCTCTGCTCATCAGTGGCACAGGAAAATAACTTTCTTGGGTGGCGTAAGCCAGGGAATCTTGTTGGCTAGGCTTATGTAGGCCCTTGGGCTGATAGCCTAGTACCTACTTATCAACCTATTCTGGTAGGACATGTTGTTTAGGGTATACCAGAAATAAAAATGAGGTTAAATCTACAGAGAAAATGTTTTACAGTTTTAGATCTGGCAGATGACTTTTTGCTATTGTTTTGTTTGAGAAATTGTCACGTGTTAAGACCATATAATTATGGTATTAAATGATTGCAATACATAAGTAATATCTTGATACAGGCAGAAATAAGAGAAGAACATTTACAGATATTAAATTATATTTTACTAGAAAAATTTTTTCAGGATGCAGAACTGAAAGCCAGTGTTACATTTTTGGAAGTAACAGTATTGTCAAAAGTTCAGATCCCTTGCAATTAAAAAGTGCATTATGAATATTATTTTAGTGCAGTCACAGGTTCAGATCTCATGTAAGGAAACATCACAATGTAACTTACTGTATGAGGAAACTCTACATAATTGTAAAGAACACATATGTAAAGTTTCAAAATCATACCCGTTCCATTCTAGCAGTGAGTGCGCATATCTAAATGCTTCAAGATTTTATACATTTTACACAAAATTTGCACTTTACAGAGGCAGCACACCAGAAGCACAGACTTGCATGATTATGTTATCAGATTATAGTTCAGCCCAGTGAGTTAAATTGAAGACATTACCTATGTTATAAAGCAATGAAGCTGCAGTGATGCAGTGGTTAGCATTGTCGCCTCACAACAAGAGGTTCTCCCGTTCGAGTCTCAGCTGGAGCCTCTTCTGTGTGGAATCTGCATGTCCTCTCCACAGTCGAGTAACGTCTAAAGACATACAGGTGGGTGCGTGTGTGAATGGGTGTGCCTTCTTTGAAGGTTGGGCATCGGGCTGCAACTCAGCACAGTAAAAATTCACTGCCAATCATTAGCAGACTGGAGTTCCGCTGTGGCGACCCCTAACCGGGAAAAGCCGAAGGAAGACCTATGTTATAAAACAGAATGGAACAATCAGTTAAATATGAGTGACTACTGTTATAAAGTAACAGCTCTTATTGTTTATTTGTAAATTTTGGCTACAGGGAAATTTGTAGACAGTGATGGTAAACACTGCAGTATGCCGAAGAACTGAGAGTTAAATGACATCAGCTGGAAGAACAGAACCATTTTAAGGCAGTGGGTGAAGACAGGGTACACTGAGTGCAGAACATTTTGGTATAAATTATGGTCTGAGGATAATGAAGTAAAAGTAGTTGCAGATGCATTAAACAATTTAATGGCTAAAATTGATTTAATAAAGGTGCTGAATGCAAGGAAATGCTAAAGAATTAGTACAGTGTCAGATTAGTACTTCAGCTTCATTTGAGTTAATGACAAGAAGAGAAACTACATTCCATTTGATCTGGTAATGAAGTTAAAGCCTTGCTTATTTTACTATAGCAGATTATTAGTTTAGTTACAGATCTACAGAATTTATTTTTGTAATAATCATTTTATTACAGGCAGGAGAAATGTATATAGTTAACAGTACAGTTAAAGTCAGTGCAACGAATAATGCTGAAGATACTTAGATCGACTTAAAATTGTTAAAGCTACAGCTGTTATTGTAAGAAATTAATACTGCTTTTTTGTATTTTTACAGATATTATGATGGAAGACAAGTTGTCAAGAAAACTGTTTTTTGGGTAATTAAAAGTGTCAGTTAAAAGTTTAAAGGTTCAAGAACAACTATTATATTTTCTACACAGCATTGTCACAAAGGGGTTAGGAAAGACCAGAGGCCAAATTGTAAAACTGGACACACTGACATTAAAGTGGCTCTTCCAGTATCTCAGCAGTGACAGGGACAATGCGAACTAACGCTTACTCTATTACATTTTTTGGATTTGGGCAAGTCAAGTATCAAGTCTAGTGGGTTATCGATAGTAAAGCCAGAGGTGAAGACCCTTAGTGTGTAAACCAATTTATTATGTGCAATGTAATAAGACAATTACAGTTTATTGATTTTTCAATGTTTCTTTGAATATAGATAAAATATAGTTAACTTTAAAGATTATTCAGTACATGAATACTATGCTAATTGTATTTGTGTAGATTTGTTTCTGTTATCCAAAGGAAAGCATTCTTTACAGTTAGAACATGTATATAACACAGATGTAGATGTGCTTTCATGAAGAATAGCTGGATTTCAATTTGAAGTTAAGTTCCAAGACCATTAAGTGGCAAAAAGTAGTATATTTCAGTTTATGCTTTTAGTTGTGTTCAAATGTGACTGGCATGTAATGGTATTCCTTTAATGTCAATTTCAGAATATAACATTCATACACAGCTATTTCAGATGCTCAGCATGATACATTTTTAACAGCATTACTAAACAGACTCTACAACATGCATCAACAGTATGTATATATAACCAAAATATACTTTACAGAATCACATTATAGCTCACATTATTCAGTCATCATTGTTAAGGGTAAATGACAATTTTTGTACCATGCTTATCAAGACAAGTTATAGAATTACCTACAAATGAATATTAATAGTTATTTAATACACATAAAGCATACTAGATCAGGCATAATTTGTTATGGAAGAAAATGCACATTTCACAATCACTGGACATTAGACAAGAAATTAAAAGGACACTGACAGAGTACGCAAAATTCATTTGAAATACAGATCTGGAATGCAGAAGATATAACATTTAGTAAAAGTAATTCCATTATCACACCTCGTAGGAATTTAAAAGGTAAACATACAGAATCACTAGTTAACAAATCTAGCTGAAGACTTACAGAAACAGGTTAATACATGCTTTAAGAAACATTATGTGTGGAAAAAAGTTTATAAACGGCCATCGACAAATTAATATGGATCTTGTTGCACAGAATATGTAAAACCAATTATAAGACATGTTAAAGAATTTTCCAGTCAAATTAAAGAGACTTAAATCCAGATTTTCAGAATAATTTACAGGTCATGAATGCTCAAGTGCCATCTAAGATCTAATGATCAAAACTAAAATTACATGTTTATTTACCAGATGGAAAGAAATTATTTCACAGTTGTGATATTAGTTGCAGTAATCATAGTATCATGTTGCTTATTATATTAATACATTTATAAGCTAATTACAGAAACAAAATCTCTGTTCAGGGATCTCAGTACGGATTGTAAGGTTAGGTCTTATATAATTTTCTTAGAATAAATCCTATATTACATCATTCTGCTTGCATAAGTTTGGAAATGCAGCCATATTAAAGCAGGCTTTAATCTTCACTTTATGTTTCACATTTTACACGTAGATTTAATAAATGCAGTGTCACTAGAAATATATGCTTCAGTGAATAACCTTCAAACCAAAACACTGATAAAGTTATTCAGAACTAGAGAATATTCTATTAAGACCTTGCAGAGACAAAAACAGACATTCTGAAGAGCAGCATCTGCAATAATAAATCTTAGATGGCACAAGGCTTTAGAAAGGGTATGTAAAATGGACAAAGAAAATTTACAACGTTTTGGTATTAAGATAGATACTTTCAAGACAAAAGCCAGTTCAGAGTTGTAGAAGCTACTGAGTACAATACATTTCAAATTGCTGAGTTTCAGTAGTTTGAGCATTCACTTTGTAATCTTCAGTTACAGACGTTTCAGTTTGATTCAGTTCAACACTGTCATTCAAGACCGTTTCAGTAATATATGACACTATCTGTGTTGCTAGTTCCATTGTATTTTGCAACTCTTTACATGCTTTTCATTTACTACATAATACATTTCACTATTCAAACTAAAAAAGGATCATAACTTTTATTTTGAAAGTACACAGAAAAGAAAAACTGAGATTTGTCACTTTTTCTGCACATCTCCAAACAGTTCAGTCAGTTGGTTTAGCATATTAAATTTGATTTAAAATAGAATTAAGCAAAAATTATTTTTTCAGAGTCATAATACAGTACTGGAAAATGTGTCAAGTATGGACCCATAGTCACAACCCTTAGTTTGCTGAAAGTATTATCCTTCAAAGAAAAAAAAATACTTTCAAAAACATACTAATGTTACTTCCATAAACATCATGATTAATCCTTATTTCAATACTAGATACGGTTTTACTATATAATAAAGCTTCAATGAACCAAGTCTAAACTTATCCCATGAGGGATGATTGCAAACAAATCATTAATATCAGGTGTAACAAAATGGTACAACACCAGCAAAATCATTATAGTACCAGATTCATTGCTAATTTTACTAATAATGTTAAACTCAAACTTCTTCCATGAAAGTTTGCAGTCCTTTAGCAACCATATAAAAAGTGATCATATAGCTTTACATTATTAAACTGTATCTCCCAGATGCAAGACATTTAATAACAGTATCTACTCTGGGGTTTTAAAGGAAACTGTCAACACTTGTTTCCCCTGATATAATTCTACAATTGTGTCTTATGAAAATATGTGAGTTTTTGCTAAAGAAGAAAATATTTTTAGAAGTATAAAAAACAGAAAAAATGAATGAACACCAGTGGAAGCAATAAATCCAAACACAGGACCGTAACTGAGTTAATAGTTAAGCGCTTTCACTCACTTTAATCAACATGAGCTTCTTCAGAATTTTTAAAAGTATAACCTTTTTAATTATACTGTTTTTGCTTTTATGAGGACCAGTAAAAAGCATTTTATTTTCCAGTTGTCTAGGTAAAAATTAATAGCATTACTTATAAAAGCATAATTAGAATCCAAGGTTGCAGTTCAAGGTCACAATTGTTCAATTTTTAAATATTAACTTGTTTTGGTTGACCAACACCCATTAAATAGTACAGGCCATTCACTTTTTAGGGAACATTACTTAAAAGACCATGGGATTTAAATTTGATAACCCGGGTTTTGAAAGGGAGCCAAGTATATTTATTTGGTTCAAGAGTTCAGAAAAGATAAAACATAGGGGATAAAATAAGATACCATCAAGCATACATGTTTAAGGTAGCACTACAATAATTTTAACATCAATAGCATACACACACACACACACAGTAGATATTAAACAAGCTCAGGGTTCCATTGATGAAAATAAAAAGATGGGGGGGTGAAGATACTGTTGTCTACTTCCACAGTTTGCATTTTGCCCTGCATTGGGTCTAAACGCAGGTTTGTCAGCATCTGTTTCATCTACTGCATTTGGTTGACAGGTGTGTTGGACTGTTGGATTGACAATCCTTGGGGTAAGAGGAACATTCCCTTTCCCAAAGGATTGTGCAATCTATGAGTTAGTGTATACATATATATATATATATATATATATATATATATATATATATATATATATATAATTTGCAGGGGGTAGGGGGCTTGCCTCCCCTGCAAAAATGCTGTCACTTGTTTGTTTGAAAGTTGTATGCACCAAGGTTGTTTCTCGGAGAATGCAGTCGATGTATGGGCTACTTGACTAAAGTGAGTAGATATATATATATTTGTGGGTGGATGTAAGTCATGCACCTTTTTTAAAATATTAACAACAGTATTAGGAAAGCTCCTTTTCCTTTAAAAAGGAGAGAGAAAATGAAGTTCATAAAAAGACTCTTCAGTATCAACAACAAGAGTAACTAAAGGTAATTTAGTAATATTTGGAGTATTTATTTACTTAAATTCCTAATTCAGTTTCATGGCAGCTTATTATGCAAAGAAGATTAATTGAAGAAATAGGGTAATAATTGTTTAGGCTATGAAGATCTAATTATTGCTTCATTATTAAAAAAATAATTTTAAAAACAAAATGGATGGTAATGGTGACAGCTATGAATACCTTTATTAAGTTTGAAAGCTGAGAAATCAAATGTTTTCTGTGATGAAGAAAAAGTAAAATCAGGCTAAGTTAATGAGCTGTTGTAAACTTCGTTTACTACTTTTTTTCTAGTGTCAATGGATTAAATAAATATAGAATTCTGAATCAAAACTATCAGTACAACAGGCTTTTCCAGACTGATGATCTTTAATACAGTCATAAGTTCATAGGTGTATACTAGGCTAATGGCCCTGGAGCCTTTACAAGCCTAGCCTAGAGAAGTGCCCTGGCACTGTGCTGCCCGACAATAGTTCCCAGTGCCTCTCTCAAGTAGAGCCACTGGAGTGATCTCAGGGGTGAAATTTCTATTTCCCATCCACTCATCAAGATTTCTCTTGAAGAGTGCCAGTGAGGTGCTCTGCTGACATGTATGAGAAGTCTATTCCAGAGCACAGGCAGTCTCTGGGTTATGAACTTGCCCCTCCAGCATGTTCTGTTGTTTGTGGTAATGAGGGTGAGGTATCTGAAGTATGTGGTGCAGAGGGATTGGGATTTCTTTAGATGTAGCATTTCTAACAGAGCTGGGTCAGACATGGCTTTGTAAGTCAAGCAGAGATCACCTCTTAGTAGACGATATGAGACAGAGAATAGCTGGAGTTATTTGAGTCTGTCCATGTAGGACATGTGTTTAAGTCATAGGGTCTTCTTCATGAGGTACTTTTTGGCCTCTCCAGCTGTTGCAGGTGTCTAGTGAGGTACATGCCAAATGGGGCATTATACTTGATGATTGGTCTAATGAGGGAAGAGTAGAGAGAGGAGATGATCTCTCTCTTCCTGGATGCAATACCCTTGCAATGAGATGTGCCACATAGAAGGACTTTCTGACCCTGGTGGGAATGTGGTGATCAAAGGAGCAGTTGCTGTCAACCTGTATCCCCAGATCTCTTATAACACCTTCAGTATTCACTGGGCTCCCATCAATGTGGTAATTAGTGGGAACTGAGTTTTTTCCCAAAGGGGATGATGACGCATTTTTTAGTTTTAAGCTTAAGGCCGTGGTTTTGACACCAGTCATTGGTCTCAGTGAGGCCATTCTGTAGGATGTCTGCATCACTTGGAGTTAATAATGGCTCCCAGCTTGCATTTGTCTGCAAACTTGGTCAGCCAAAGGTGTGGAATGAGTTATAGAAAAAGCCAGTATTAAACTATACTGGTGCTCAACATCTAACTGCATAAGAGAAATCTGATATAAAACATGTTTCTTCTTCAGAAACACTGAAGTAGTAATATGTAACTAGTACATAAACATTTTTCAGTAACTACAATATTATCATCACTCACTTAAGCAGATCAGACATTACTCTATCTGTGTTATAAATTTTGAATTTTTGGCTAGAAAGTTTAATTTACTTGGAGAGAAAGAACAGTGACTTATTTATTTTTATCTTCATGTATTTTTACTTTCCACTCTTTTTTTTCAAACATATTTGAAGTTGTTTCAATAAAATAGATATAATCTGTATCTTTAATAAAATTTGATAAATTAAATAATTCTAATTGTTCGGTTATAGCTATATAATTTCCATTATTTTATGTCCAAGCAAAAATCTGTCATTCAGTCAAGTCTTTTCAGCTTTTTCCGGTTAGGGGTCGCCACCGTGGAACTCCGGTTCGCTAATGATTGGCAGTAGATTTTTATGGTGCCGAGTTGCCAGCCCAATGCCCAACCTTCAGCAAAGGCACGCCCATTCATGTATGTCTTTCGGAGGCCACTCGACCGTGGGGAGGACATGCAGACTCCACACAGAAGGCACTGCAGCCGAGAATCGAACAGAAGAACCTCTTGCTGTGAGGCAACAATGCTACCGCTGTACCACCGTGGCTTCTGTCATTCAGTACACATTTAACAAGTATCATGTGACAGGGTTGAATTCAGAGTTAGAATGTACGGACCAAAGTTCAACCATAATTAACTCTAGCAGGCATCCTAAAATCAAAAGGGAATAACCCAGATGAATTTTGATAGATTTAAATCACCTACATTAAATGACATTGCAGAGGCAGTGATCAGAAAAATGCAACAGGGTAGATTTACTATCAAAACAAATCTGAAAATAGCTTTTGGAAATAAAAAAAAATGCCATCAGTTCTAGCCTATAAATCTCTTAAGTGTTGGTGTGTGCATATTGAATGATCGAGCCTTGTTTGTTTTTTGACCTGATTCCTAAGGTGTTGATTAGTGTTGTCTTTCTTCTAGGTTTTTCATGCTTTATCTCTACATTTTAATAGGACTCTAGTGGACTTACTAAGCCATGGAGCATAGTGTAGTTTAGCTCCAATTGTTCTTATGGGGGCTACTAAATCAAGGATGTTAGTAAGAGTGCTATTAAAAAAGTCAAGGGTGCGTAATGGTTCCCAGTTACATTTTTTTAACGTGGTGTTGAGATCTAGAGGGTTGACATTGCGATCATTTCTGACTTGCCTATAGGCTGTAGGTTTGGGTATATTAATACGTTTTCGTAGGAGGAAAGTTGGGAGGTGGTCATTAAGTCCATCTGGTAGACAACATATTTGGTAATTTTGTTCTGTGTAGTTTACTAATATCCAATCTGGTATAGATTCCTTTTGGGACTTTTTATCTACTCTAGTAGGTTCTTGAATGAGTTGAGAGAGATTGATGTGGTTAGTGGGGTTTTTAGAATTGCAGGCTAGCCAATCAGTGTTAGGTCTCCTAGTAGAATAGTCTCTTGTGGGAGGTTTTCTTTTGACCATTGAAGAATCTCCTCAATTACTGGAGAGTTATTACCTGGAGGGATATACGCACAGAGAATATTGATGCTCTTTTTCTTGTTTAGGAGTAGCACAGAGCCGAAGATCTCAGCAGTATTAAATTTAGGTAGAGGAGGTTGGAGAGTAAGTGTATTTTTATAGACAATTGCAACACCCTCTTCCTTTTTTCCCATCCTATCTAGTCTTAGGATATTATATCCCGGAAGGAGAATTTCCTCATTGTGTGCTGTTTTTTTAGCCAGGTTACTGTTATGGTTAAAATGTCAGGGGAGTAGTGAATTATGAATGCATGTAAGTGATGGAGTTTGTTTGAAATACTGCGAGAGTTAAGGTTAATCATAAGTAGATCTGCTGTGTGTTTGTTTGGGGGTATAATGTTGCTTGGCCCAGGATTTGGGTGAATATCTCCAGAGGTAAGGAGGTATTTCTTTAATAATAGGTGAAGTTGTAATGTAACTGGATGTCTAAGGGAGTATTTGACATATCTAAGTCTGAGTGGTTTAATGAGAGGCAAGAACTTCTTTCTTTATCATGTTACACTGGATGAATTTTTGTGAACAAAATAAACTGCTGTCACTTTAAATTCAATATGCCCCCTTCATCTGTACTCATTTGATTACTTCCTAATACTTTAGGAACTTGTTATATGTAAATATTACAGTTTTGCACTACTATATGGCTGCAATAGGGTGTCAAGCAAAAATGTATGTATTACTTTAATTTTACCATGCATACATATCTCTCAACCTCTCAATGCAAGAAATTTGGACAAAGCTGGAAATAATGTGGGAGACAAAGGCCCAGAAATAGGGACAGATTTTAAAATTTGCTCCCATAAACTTAGAAAGTTTCTAGAATAACAGGTTTTAAATTATTATGCATTTTTCTGAAGGATATGAAGTCTGAAACTCAAATGCCTTGTCATTATTTCAAATTATGTAGTGACTTCAAACCTCAGTACTTTGCCAGAAAACTACAAATTTTGCAAGGAGCAGACCAAAAATATGAGGCAAAAATCTGGACAGTTGAGAGGTATGCATGCATGCATACATATCAAATGTCACAGGGGAAAAAAAGACAAACCAGTTAAGAAAGAAGACAGTTATATTATATTGCTCCACAACTCCAGGTAATCCATTTGTTATTATTCTGCCAGATCAGTATATATGTTCAGAATTGCTCCTATAATTGGCAGGCTTCAAGTGTTATACTATGATGTATGCAGCCAGGTTTAACTGCTTATTCACTGAAGAAATCATCCTCAGGATAATCAGTGCTTGTTACAATGTTTTACGTAGGACTGCAGATGGTGGGACTTTCAAGGTAATAGAAAATAGGATGGAATTCATAAGCTTGCAAAAAGTGCAATCTAAAACAACATTGAAAATCCAATGCTGCACTTTCATAAACAAGAGAGACTTCTTACGATGCAGCTCAAGTTAGAGCAAAATTAAAACAACATGGCAGGCAGCATATAGGTAGTAAAATATCCTTAAAAGGTCACCTTTTAAATCCTGCATGAAGTAATTCTGAAGCACAAAATCCAAACATGATATTCTGAAAGCTGCAATCCTAAAACACAATACTTCAGCAGTCTTAGTTTTGAACAGCATATATTCAGTTAAGTATGCTTTAGGGTTTCAAGGCAGATTTTCCTTAACACACCGTACAATATAGTGCACATGTGGGAGTACATTATAAAACATTATAAAACCAATCATGTAATGGGAAGCCTAGTCATAACTATGGTCACAGCAGAACTACAAAACATTTTATATAAAAATGAAGAGACACCGTCATAATTAAGAAAGCTATTGTAGTTTTAGTAGTAGCATTTGTTCTCACAGATTATAATAATTGAATGTACATATATGTTGCCACATGTACCTGTTTTCAGTATGAATTGTTTTTAAACTCAGTGCACACTGAACTTTACACAGAACATCATCAAAATCTCTAGTGTTTATTATGCGACAGATCGTTGTAGCGGACATTGGTCAGAAAATAAAAAAGCTGCTTAGCATTCACATAAGAATGAAGGACCTGTATTTATCAAATGCATTTGATATATTTTAAGATGAAAAAACATTTATTTTTGAATGTCCAGAATGCAAGTTGGAGAGAACTGAGCCTGTTTTATTTCTGTTGTACAGAGTTCATTTAGCTTTTCATTTAACTGCCTATGACACTTGGACCTTACAGACTTCAGATGCATAGCACAAGGGCAAGGATGATTTCTATCGATATGGAGGTAGTTTGAAACAGCCATTCAACCAGCATGTTATACAGAGGAATACAGAGTACCTGGACAAAACCCACACAGACATGAAAAGACCATGCAAACTCCATAGAGGATTAGGACAGAATCCCACTATCCAGCTCTCTTTGAAAAGTGTCAGTCAGCTGAACAGGTTTTTGATCAGTATGACTGATTTGTGTGTAGGAAATAAATTAAAAATAAACTGAAAATAAGGGATACTTTGCTAAGGCTAAAATGGCCATGGCTACTTCAAAAGTCTGACTCTGCTGTAATTGGTTAACAGTACATTTTGCTATCAACTCACTAGCACTCTGTATACAGACGATACTTTCCTATGTGATGGAGATTTGTACAGGTGAGCATGATACGAAATAGCTACTGCTTCCTCCCAGTTAAGGTCGATTACTGTTAATGTCAAGTAATAGCAAATTTCAGCTTAGCTGCAAATTTTAATTGTAAAATGATCAACCTAGATATACAATCTTTTTCAACAATTAACAGAAGCCAGTAAAGTAGACTTGAGATGGACTTAGAAACTAATTCCAGGATGGATTGGATGCTGATCAAACCCAAAGGGTCACAGCGTCAGACAGAGTTGCAGGTGCTATACAGCTGGGCAGAAAATTTAGGAAAGTGATGCTAGCAGAAAAAAATGCTTCCTTGGGGATCAGGAAGGATTAGAGGGAGTTTATCAGTTAAATTCTATTTTTGGTAGATGAACAAGGACACATGAATGTTGAACAAGCCAAAAGAATCAGGTTTCAAACTATAAATAGTTGAAGGTAAATAGCAACCGACTTCCTATGATAAGCCACCAAGGAAAGCTTGCTGGAATTTGCAGTGGAAAAAGGAACAACTCCATGTACCTCTATTTATCAGCTGAGATGTACCTGGACTTACCAGCCGAGACAGAGAGAGTACACTGAACAGCTTTCCTCCTGATTAAACAGTTATCGACAGTAAGGAAAATGTTCTCAGTCCAGTTTATTCAGATGCTGTCACAGGACTCAACCCCATTTGCACTGGTCATAGCACATTGTGAATAGGATGCCTCCTACAAACAACCAGTGAACTGGAAAGGAAGGCAGTCAGCTGTTCCTTGTTTAAGTAGTCTAATTATCAGGGTACGAGTAAAACAGCAGTCAAAGTCTGCCTGATGCCATCACTGGTGGTATACAGGGATAAAGCACTCACTATGGCCCAGGCAAGAGAGTTCAGTAAGTGGTTTGGCTGTCTTCTGAAACACTCTAGGGGGGGCTTTATAGAGGTAAATCAATCTTTGTTGACAAAACTAGACTTCCACTACCTTTTTTTTTTACTTAATCTCATGTACTGTTTCCATCTCCTGACATGCAGTTTTATCACTCCAGCTCAAGCTGAAAAAAGCTAAGAATTGCAAAATTTCCTGCAGGTCACAACAGTAATACTTATCACAGTCTCACCTTTTGTGATCTTTGTGACAAAGAAGGTACTTTACCAGCTCTCTGGAATTTTGTAAATAATTATGTGTCATTTGTGAATATCAACACGATTCATATAAGATAAAGTTCTAACACATTTGTAACACAAGTATGTCAGGTGTATATCAAACTGATGGCACAGAAATGTGTGTTGAAAAGGTTTTTGCAAAGTGCTTAAAAAATGTAACCACAGCATGCCGTACTGGAACAGAACGGAAATGTACCTGTGCTATTTTAACTGTTTAGATGTATATATATTTTAACAGTGGAAACTGGAATACAGAAGGTTAACTTCAGAAAAATAGCTGAAGTGAAATTACTTTATGGCCAGGCCATAAAAGATGTTATCTTTCAGTTTTAGTGCAATAACAGAGACAGGATATGTCTATACTAGGGAGCTCTCTGTATTGTCTTGAAGGAGAAATGATTACTAGGCTTGAGCTGTGTTAGTCTTTTATGCTTTATGACTTCCAACAGCTGCACAGATCTAAGGAAAAGCCCTTGTCTATGTATTTTCACAGGCGGATGCTAAGTACTGCTAGCTTTCAGCAGTGGGGTGTTTACCTGGGATAGAGTCAAATGACAAGAAATTATGTCATTCTACAAGCCATTCCAGCAGTAATATTTGAGATATTAATTTAAAACCTCTCTGAGAGATGCTCTGCATTCTGTATTCTGCCTTTGACCTGACAACATCAGCTAGAGGATCCATTCACCACACATTTGCCTTGCTATGAGTAAGTACGTCTAGGGAATAGTATAATTCTCTTAGATATAGTCACAAATATAGTAAAGCTTATTTTAGATATTTTTATTTATTTAAAACTGTCCTGCAATGTTGTTTTAAATATTTCCTGTGATTTTGAACTCTGATATTACTGAAATATTTACTGGGTATTTTCTTGTTCTTTTATTATTGATTATTAAATATATTTAAATATTTCATTGTGGCTGATCTTTGTAGGGATATTTAAGCTGTGAGAGTACTTGCACATTTACTTGTTGACACTGTGTAGGCCACTCCTAATAGCCTTGCTCTTAGTTAAACTACCATTTGTATTGATAGTAACATTACACAATAAGATTGGACACCCTTTGTTAAGGGCCTTAAAGTAGCTGATAAAGAGCTGGCTGGTGGCAGTTATAACTACTTTATATTCTGTGCAAAAGGGGGCATAGCTAGTAAACCTGTGCCAGCCTTTTCCGTGTGTGTGTGTGTGCGTCTATAAATCTAACCTCAAAGAGTGTGTGTGGACAGCAACATGAAGCACTGTTTGGACAGAGAATGTTGGAGGTCTTGGCTTGGTCATTCAGCTGAGATCTCAACTCTACAACTGTGCCAATGGGGAGTCTTACTGGGGATCTGGAGAAAGGAGGAGAAACCACCCTCAGACTGACATAAGTCTCTGTGTGGTCGTAATGGAAGTTGCACTTGATGCAGAGAGCTGCATCTAGAAATAGTGTGTGTGTACTTGTCATCCTCCCAATGTATGTCCCCCACTGGTGCTAGTGGTGAGGATTGAGGCTCCTTGATTACTGGGCCAGTGGTGGGGTGTCACATTTATTGGTGACAGTGGTGGGATCACCACATCACATACTGGTATTCAGTGCTGTGAATATTGCACTCCTGTAGCTTGTAAACAGTGGTCACTAAGGAAGGTGTTTGTACTCTCTATCAGCCACACAGTGAAAATTAGAATTTCACATCACAGTAGTTGTATTTGCTTATAGCTTAGTTAGTCAGGGAGAGCAGGCAAGGATATCAGCAGAGGAGTATGGCAATCTGATAAGGATCCTATTGGCTAAGATGTGCCAGGCCAAAGGACTGGTGCATGCCAACCTGACTAAAGCAAAAATGATTGCAGCCTTAGTCACAGCTGCATCACAAATGAGTAACCAGGAAGACAACCAGACCAGCCTTGGGGATCTACAGCTCTCAGAAAATTGGGAGTTCAACCTTTCCACACAGGACTTTAAACTCCCTCTGGAGTTAGAGACACTTGAACTGGAGGTCAAACATTTGGAAACAGAATCAGCAGAAAGACTGCAGCATTTGGAGGTCGAAGCAGAATCAGCAGAGACTGAGACATCTGGAAGCTGAGGAAAATGAGATGCAGAAGCAACATGAAAAGGAGATGCTGACTCTTCGCCAGGGTCATGGAGGTAATGGGGAAGGGAGTAATTGAACCCCAGAAGCAACAAAGGTCAGTAAATTTCTTCCACAATTTACAGAGGGTGATAATTTTGATAGTCTCAGTCATAGGTTTGAAAGGGTATGTAAACAGTACAATGTTGAGCAAGGGCTCTGGGTATGGTTCCTGACCCCCTTACTCCATAGTAAAACTGTAACTGTTATTTCTAAACTGTCTGATACTAATTGCTTAAACTATAATACTGTTAAAAATGGTTTATTAGAGTGTTTTAAGTTAACACCTGAAGCTCATAGAAAAATGTTTTGTGAGCATAGATGCAAGGCATATGAAAGTGTGTGTGTGTGAATATATTGCAGAGCAAAGCACTTATTTTCATAGATGAGTAAGTGGGTGTCAGGTCACCACTTTTGATGGGCTGGCAGACCTTTTGGTGAGGGAACAACCCCTTAATACTTTGCCTGAGGATATGAGAACCTGGCTGGCAGATAGGCAATGTAATAATGCAGATGCGTTGGGGAAAAAGGGAGACCTATACATAGCAAGCAGGGCATCACACAGGAAAGGGATAACCAGTGCTGCACATGGGTCTAAGAAAGCCCATGCTGGGCAGCCTAAACCATCCCAACAGAGTTCAACAGTAACAGGGGAAGCCACTAGTTCAGGTACACAGCCAGGATCAAGGGTTAAATGTTTTAAATGCAACCAGTGTAGGGCCATGTAGCACATAGATGTCCACTGAGGCAAGGTGGGGAACAAAAGGCAGGAGAGTCAGTAATTGGGAATGACAGAATGCCAGCAGTAAGTTGTTCCGAGACAACAAGGGTACCAATCTACCACAAGAAGTTATATCCTATCTTAGTAGATGGGAAACAGGCCACTGCTAAGAGAGCAACAGCCTCTGACATAACCATTGTGAAGCCTGCAATGGTTAAAGAGGAGCACTACTTGCTTGGGCAGTCTACTCCAGTCAAAACTTTAGGAGGGACACCATTACAAATACCTTTGGCCTTGACTGGGAGGGTGGAAAAGGAAGCAAGCAAGTAGGTGTGTTTGAGGATATCACTGCAGATGTCTTGATAGGGAATGATTTTGATAATGCAGTACCTTTTCTGCATGCAGTTGCATGCAGTCAGGCTTGGAGATAAGCATGTGGGTCTGGTAGCCTGGGGGGACCCAGACAGTCCACACACTTGTAGCCAGGACTGGTGAGGTGGCTAGGTCAGGGAGGTAGCTACCCTGTAGCAGTGAGACTGAAGGTGAGCCACAGCTGCTGGTTTGTACTGATGGTCCCTTGGACAGAGTGACTGCAAGGGCAGATGTGAGTAGTAGTACCCAGGCTAACAGTGAGGCACTGCTGTCAGAGTATACCAGACTTCCTATGGATGTGGAGCCGGGAAGGGTTACAAAGAGAGAGTTGAAACAGGCTCAGCTCTCAGACCTTACATTACAAGGCCTGAGGGAGGTACCCAGTGAGGCATCTGATTGTCAAGGAAAATGGGAATCTGTATACTGGGACAAAGGGTTACTGTACAGAGTGGACACTCCTGAGGGAGGGCTAGAGGGTGAGAGAATACAGCAGTTGTTAGTGCCCAGAGCCTACCATCTGGCACTTCCAGCCATAGCCCATGACATTTCCTTTGCAGGTCATAAAGCGTACAGAGAGACATATTATGCAGAACCTTTAAAGGCTTGGGATTTGTAGAGATGTAACACGGTACTGCAGGACCTGTGAGCAGTGCCAAAAGGTAGGCAAGGTAGGAGACAAGGTGAAAGCTCCTTTGGTACTTTTGTCTGTGATTAGGAGCCATTTCAGAGGGTAGTTATGGATATTGTGGGGCCTCTGAGTACCCAAAGTTCCACAGGGAAGAAGTATATCCTAATGATAGTAGAATATGCTACCAGATATCCTGAGGTGATGGCTATGTCCATAATCGAGGTAGAAAAGGTGGCAAATGCTTTGTTAGAGATTGTCAGCAGAGTAGGTTTCCCAAAATAAATACTTACTAACAGAGGTGCCTATTTCATGTCAGACCTGCTGGCTGGTTTGTGGAAGCATTGTGGGAGGAAGCACCTAAAGACCACCCCCTACGATCTCCAGACTAATGGTCTGGTTGAGAGGTTAAACTCTACACTAAAGACCATGCTAAGGGCATTTGCAGAACAGTTTTAAGAGGGAGCAGGACAAATATTTGCCCCATCTGTTTGCTTACAGACAGGTGCCCCAAGAATCCACAGGTTTTTCACCCTTTGAGTTACTGTATGGGCATCAAGTGAGGGGACCTCTAGATTTGATTTGCGATGAGTGGGAGGGTGACTGCGAATCCCACTAGGAGTATGTTGTGGCATATGTCCTAAACCTCAGGACAAGGCTCAGGGAACTTATGGGCTTGGCCCAGGAGAACCTGGCAGAAGCCCAACAGCAGAAAAAGGTTTGGTATGACAGGAATGCTCAAGCTAGAGAGTATGCTCTGGGACAGCAGGTCATGGTTCTCACTGCTGTCAGACACAACAAGCTGCAGGCAGCTTGGGAGGGACGCTTAAAAGTGTTAAGGAAGGTCAGTGATTTTAACTACATGGTAGAACTGTGAGGCAGGAGGCATGGGGCACAAACTATACCATGTGAACATGATGAAACCATACAATGATAGGGAGGCCCTGGTGCTATGTATTTGCAGTAAAAGGAAGGAGGAGTCTGACGGAGATCTATGGCTATAGGAAGCCAGCCAGCAAAATCCCAAGTTACTATGGTGCAGCCTAGGGTTGCAGACATGTGATTTGACAGTGCAACACTGTAATGGAGTCAGCAATGCCAAGGCAGCTGGGATCTCAAGACAGGGAATGGGGTAGAGTATTCCCTGATAAGCTCATCCCTCTTAAGCAACATTTCTCAAGGGTTACTTGAAAAACTAGCTTGAGTCATCAAGGGGGGAAGAAATGTGAAAGGAGATACGGCCAGCACAGCTAGCTGGAATTTTGTAAATAATTGTATGCCATTTGTGAATATTAACATGATTTTTATAGAAGTGTAACAAAAGGAGATACTGTCAGTCCAGAAATCTGGAATTTTATAAATAATTATATGTCATCTGTGAATATCAACATGATTCATGTAAGGTACTTGTGTTACAAATGTATTAGAACTGTATGTCAGGTGTATATCACACTGTTGGGACAGAAGTGTGTGTTGAAAGGGTTTTTGCAAAGTGCTTAAAATGTAACCACAACATGCCCTACTGGAATAGAACAGAAATGCAACTTTGTTTAGATGTATATACTTTAAAATGGAAACTGGAATATAGAAGGTTAACTTCAGAAAATAGATGAAATTAAATTACTTTTATGGCCAGGCCATAAAAAGAGGTTAGCTTTTAATTTCAGTGCAGTGACAGAGACAGGATGTCTATACTAGGGAGCCCTCTGTGTTGTCATGAAGGAGAAATAATTACTAGGCTTGAGATGTGGAAGCGTTTTATTGTTTTAAGACTTCCAGCAGCTGCCAGATCTGAGGAAAAGACCTATCTATGTATTTTCATACAGGGATGCTAAACACTGCTAGCCTTCAGCAGTGGGGCGTTTACCTGGGATAGAGTCAAATGACAAGAAATGATGTCCTTCTACAAGCTATCCTAGCAGTAATAGTTGAGATGTTAATTTAAGAACTCTGAGAGAGACTCTGCATTCTGTATTTGACCTGACAACATCAGTTAGAGGATCCATTTGCCTTGCTATGAGTAAGTCTAAGGAACAGTATAATTCTCTTAGACATAGTCACAAATATAGCAAAGCTTATTTTAGATATTTTTCTTTCTTTATTTGAGACTGTCATGCAATGTTGTTTTAAATATTTCCTGTGATTTTGTACTCTGCTGTAAATATATACTGGGTATTTTCTTGTTCTTTTATTATTTATTATTAAATATATTTATTTGTGGCTGATCTTTTTAGAGATATTTAAGCTGTAAGAGTACTTGCACATTTACTTGGTGACACTGTGTAGGCCACTCCTAATAGCCTTGCTCTTGGTCAAACTGCCATTTGTATTGATAGTAACATTACACAGTAAGATTGGACACCTTTTATTAAGGGTATTAAAGTAGCTGATAAAGAGCTGGCTGGTGGCAGTTATAACTACCTTATAGTCTGGTCTGTGCAAAAGGGGGAATAGCAAGTAAACCTGTGCCAGCTTTTCCCAGGTATGTGTGTGTGCAAATCAAACCTCAAAGAGCATTTGTGTCAGCTACTTGGGCAGGGACACTAAGCACTGGTTGGACAGAGAGATCATTGAAGGTCTTGGCTTGGCCACTCAGCTGAGATCTCAACTGTATAGCTGTGCCATTGGGCAGTCTTATTGGGGATCTGGAGAAAGAGGGAGAAACTAGCCTCAGACTGACTGTGGACTCTGTGTGCTCTTAAGGGAAATTGCACCCGATGCAGAGTGCTGCATCTGCAAATACTGTGTGTATACCTGTCATCCTACCAATGTATGTCCC
Organism: Protopterus annectens; assembly: GCF_019279795.1. NCBI lineage: Eukaryota > Metazoa > Chordata > Ceratodontiformes > Protopteridae > Protopterus > Protopterus annectens. The sequence goes on from NC_056734.1 coordinate 133,336,641, forward strand.
CCACTGGTGCTAGTGGTGGGGATTGAGGCTCCTTGATTACTGGGCCAGTGGTGGGTCATCACAATCTTGGCTATATTTTTTTAATATGCTATTAAAATGTAGAATTCATGTAGATTGTGGATTCACCCACCAGTGGTAAAAATATTCTGGACCTTGTATGTTTGAAGAAGAATTATAATATTAGCTGCAAATTATTGTCACCACTTATGATATTGAGTATTATATGAAAAAGACTGATGTGACCTCAGTTCAGGCTGTTAAAATGAACTAGAGAGAAATGAAGACAATGGAAACCATAGATCCTTTAAATATTATTCTTACATAGGTAGGATTCTTAAACCCAAGGCAACTGAAGGATTGAGTATATTCTGCAAAGTATTCTAAAGTTACTAAGTAGATTAATATGTCATCTACTTTCAAAAGTAACGAGTGAATTGAACAAAATTTGACAGAGAACAAAGATTAAAAAAAAAATAGATACCATTATTATGGGCCTAAATATTCAGAAGGCTAAATGATTTGATAATATTAGCAATTGTGATATTAATATACTTGTCTAGGTAGAATGACAACATGCACCATGTAACTTATCCTGGTGCTAAGTAGGGTGCTTTTCCCAATCCTGGTGAACGTCTCCTTTCTTTGTTGAGATTCTTAATCTATGGGAGACAGAAGTATCCATACATCTCTATGCTATTGGGATCCCCTCCTTATTGGACACTGCATGTGCAAAGTCTACCCACCTGTGCTTTGTACCAACTATTTCTGAGTCATTATTTTTTAAACATGTCTATCTCCTTCTGCCATATCTGACCACTTACATTAACATGGTTTCTCATTTTGTGGCATTCTTTAGCCTTTGACAGCTCAAGGCTGATGCACACCCACAAATATCTGTGAATTCTTTCTTTGGATAGGGCAGCAGTCCCTAACAGCATCTCATGGTATCCAAGGGCTGTCCCACGTAAAACCTTACTTCCCTCTCAATCTACTATGGCACAAGTAGTGATCGCTGTGTTACCATATTTACCAATATGACTTACCAATTCAGCATGTACACACATGTTGTGACCATGGGTGCATGGTGGTGCCCTGTGAGCAGTGGACATACAGCTGTTGCAGCTAAGCATGCAATCCAGAGCTCTGTACACCATTGATACCTGTGTACCAGGAGCCATGCTGTCAGAACCAAAAGTGGTAAGAAATCACATTGCAATCAAGAATATATTCAATGCCCCCCGCCCCATGTGTACCCTCCAGCCAGTAGGGAAACTGGTAGATTCTGACAAATGTCCTGACTCTTGGGTGTCCCCAGTAGATTGCCCACTCTGTGTGATGTGCATGTTTCCATAGCCTGTGTATGGAATTCAGTGGTCACATTCCCTGTGTCCAGCACACATTCGCTACTCCCTAACTGTGTCATCAGCATCACGGGTTGAAAATCCTCCTGTGTCGGGGTGGAGGTAATTCCACAGTGGTCATGTCAATCACCTATGAACACAGCAAAGTACAACACCCTATGTAAATATTGCCTAGCACCAGAAACATACACCAAAAGCAGATGTACTAATACTAGTGTTTGTATGCCACATATTTAAATTCCATACCTCTTGCAGATAGGTGTGCAAGTTAAATTCCTGATGTCCCTGTATAATCCAAAGCAGACAACTTTACTAAGTTGGCCAGTAAGTAATAGGCAAAAGGGATTTAAATATACTGTCACAGAAGACCATTATGAACTTGGGGCATCTTCAATGGATAATCTTGGTGAATGATGAAGATCTGAGCCAATGCCTAGGACCCCACTGTGGAACACTGTGTATCATTATCTCAGATAGAGGCCAGAAACAATTCTACCTCCATCAGATGTGGCTCAATCAATGGCACACCTCCCATTGACCTACATTCCCATGCCAGGTGAACAGCTTTTTTCCCCACAGCACAAGTAATGTCAGCTGCCCTGTGATGGACCATGAATAGCATAGAGTCCTTGTCACCAACAACATTAACATCTGCCACAATATCTTTGCAGGCATGGTCTTGGCAAGTTCAGTCAACACCATCCGGCACAAAGAGACATTGGCCATGGAAACCCAGGGACCCCTAGAGCAGCACTTCATTATCTACCTCAGAGAACTGTGTCTTATTAGTAGCTTTCTCAGCAGAGTCAGTGTTCTGTTTTGATCCTCCTTTGGCATTGCTGTATAGGTACGGAAAGCAGGACTATTAGCATGGTGGCCATAACTGCCCCAGGTAACCCCTAACAATGCTGTTGTACCACTTATCCCAGTATCATTCAGGTGGTGTCTATGACAGTCATATTTTTCTATCCAGATAACTTACCTAATGTCAGGCCTATAGCAGTGCTGGCAAAATGATGTCCTTACTTTCACTGCTGCAGTATTCTTAATCTATGGGATTACCTGTTGTGGAAACCTGATGTCCAGCAGGTCTGCCAAAGCCTACTGTTGCTTTAAGGTTTACAGAACATCACCCCTATGGTCCTCGCATCGCATAGGGCATTAATTTGATGTTCAGGCATACCATTCTCAGAACTTCTTTGCCGCCAGTCCAAACACTTCTTCCGATCATTCTGTTTGCTTACATCTGTTTTCTGCCAGTTTTGAATCCATTTTCATTCTCTGGTGAACACCTACATCTTTTTGCTGAAGTCCGAGCTGTTGCAGAGAAGTACCCTCATTGGCGTTTTGTTTTTGACTTTTTTGTGCTGTTAGGGGCTAATGTCATCCAGGAAGGGTAAATGCCAGTGCGGGAGACAGATTCCCCATAAAGACAGCCATGATAACTGTCTTTTTTGCTTAGGAGCTTCTCAAGACCATACAACCTGTCCTATTTGTCAGGCTTTCTTTCTGAAAACCCTTCATAGTAGGCTTTTCTTCCCTTTCCTTGCATCTTGAGAACCAGCTTCTCGCTAAAGATACAATGGAAGGAACTTCCCATCCAGAGGGGTCAGCAGTAGGTTTGAAGAAAAGGTAAGACTGGAATCTTCTACTGTCCAGCCTCTGCCAGGTGCTTCTCCTGAGGTTGGTGAGAACCTGGAGACTCACCTGGCTATGTAGTTGGATTCCTCTGCTGCAACCAGGTTGGAGGCCAGTGTGGATATGGCTTGGCAGCACATCCGATGAGGCTTTACAGGTGTCTGTTTTGGATGTTCAGAGGGAACCAAAGTTGATTATTTCCAAGGGGCTTGGGGGGGGCTCCACAAATTCTAGTTAGGGAAGAAGTTCCTACTACAGTTATTGAATGCTGTCCTGGGTCAGAGCCTTCTAAGTTTTATAGGACAGACATTCCTTTAAAGACAAAACAAAAAACTAAACTTGTTTCTTCTGCTCCTAGAGATCCACAGAATGGCCTTTACTCAGGGGTTGTTTAATGCTTTAATGTCATTACAGCCTCCTCAGGAGGGGGGTTGTTTCTGCCTCTCCTTGGTCCCCTACTTCATTTAAAAGGCCTAGAGAACAAGATTTTTCTGAGGAATCCTCTGCCTTATTCTACTCATATTCCTTCTCCTTCTCATTTGGACTATGGGTCAGAGGAGGGGGAATCTAATAGTCCTGATACTCTTTTTGAATACATTTTTTTGGGGACACAGTCTCTAGGATGATAAAATTTGTTAAGTGGGATTGTGCTCAGGTCTCCAAGAGGTACTATGAGTTGCTGCAGAATCTTCTAAACCTCCTGCTATCCTTCCTGTTTTGGGTGCCTTGTTGGATGCTTTTTCCAATGCCTCTAAAGTGCCTGATTATCTGCCCTGTGCTCCCAAGTCGTCTGATAGGTTTTATAGGGTACCTAAGGATTGTTACCTTTTGTATAAATGCTCCCATGCTGATCCCTCTGTGGTGTCTGTAGTTTCTGACAAGCCATCTCAATTGCTTCCTTTGACCCAACTTACTGCCTTCTGACAAGGACAACAGAACCATGGAAAGACTGAGTAAGAAGGTTTACACTTCTGCTATCCTAGCTTTTAGGGCTACTAATTATCAGACCTATATGTCTAGGTATGTGTTTGGTCTCCTTTCTCAGGCCTGTCAGCTTACTTCTATCTTCCAAACTCTGAGGGTAAAACTTCTGCTCTTTCCTTGTTAGGGACTTCCTCTCAAGTGATTCATCTTTCTATTACATGTAGTTATGATGCAGCAGATGCCTTTTCAAGTGCTGCTATTTTTGGTTTAGTGATGAGAGGGTATTCTTGGCTTAGGCTTCAACCTTTACCTGATGATATTATTAAGCTATGTTGATGGATGCTCTGGATAATAAACTTTTGTTTGTGGAAGCAGCTGCTGGTTTAAGTAACTTCAGGGTAAGGGAAAGGTCTTACAGGAACTTAAACATGTGTTTGTTTCTCCTGTGCCTAAATTTCAGAAACCACTGCAATAATCCAGCCTTAGTCTGTAGGCAGTCTCACCCTTCTACTAAAGGTAAAAAGATTGGCAAGTGGGCTCCTCCTGCTAAAGGCACTTAGACTTCAGGAATTCAGTAGCCTTCCTTTCCTGATAAACCAGGTGCTGTAAGTATCTGTCTCCTCCCAGCCATATTGCTCTCTCTCTCTACTTTTCTCATTCTCTTCCTGTTTGGCTTCAGATCACTCAGGATTCTTGGGTTCTGTCCATCATTCATCATGGGGTACTTCATGGTGTGGAAATCCCATCTCCTTAGTTCAGAAGCCATTGAAAGGGAGCGCTCATTTGTGCATGCCCCAGCTGTGTATACAGGGGAGGGGGAAAACTGCAATATAGTGGTACCGGCTGAAATGTAGGAAGACCCAGAGTGCTTAAAACGTAAATTTAGAGAAATGTGTAACCCTCAAATGAATATTACAATGGAAAGGTACATATTTTAAACGAGATCAAAAACCTGGTGAAACTTTGCAGCATATATAACTGACTTGAGAAACAAGGCAAAAAGATGCAGATTTGGTTATTTAAGAGATGAGTTTATAAAAGACAGGCTTGTGTGTGGTATTAAAGATGATGCATTGAGAGAGTTTGCTTCAAGACAGTGATTTAACTTTGAATAAGGTCATATAGAATTGTCAGATACATGAGCTCACAGAAAAGCACATAAATATGCTTACAAATGAGAAATGCATGCTTCCAGTGTTAATGTTAACAGTATGCAGCACAAGGTTAAAAGATACAGGCCAAATGCTGTGGTTGCTTCAGTGAAACCAAGAGCCTTCCTAGCAGGTTCCAGGGGAGCTCCAGTAAAATCCAAAGCATGCTCAGTGAAGCAGAAGGGCGAGTCAGCAAAACCTGTGTCAAATCTCAGAGTCGAATGTCATAATTGTGGAGGTAGCCTTGAACCTAAAAGAGAAGAGTGCTTATCTTTTGGTCAGCAATGTCACACACATAAAAAGTGGCATAATTTCAAGAGACTTTCTAAATCAAGCATGGCTCATTCTTTTATTAAAAGAGAACATTCAGAGTCGAATTGATCGGGTCTATATTATTACCTCGAATGGGCAGAATATTGAATACATCTCCTTCGACACATAAAAAGCCAAACTACAAATTCAGTGAACCACCAAACCCTTGAAACTGACAACACTGAACTTGTTTGTTGTCCAGCAGCGTGATTGTGGGGATGAGGAAATATATCCTTTTCCCCATTGTAGTGTGGTCTCGGAGCTGGTATATTTAAGTAGGGGGGGTGTGGGGGCACAGCCTCCCACATGGGGGGTGCAGGGGGGCTTGCCCCCCTGCAAAAAGTGTGTTAATGTAGTTTTACTTCGTTGGGTTTCACTTACCTGAATGGTGCTTTTGATGACGTGATGCGTTCGATGTTTACATTTTCGATGGTTTGGTGGTTCACTGAATTTGTAGTTCTGCGTTTATGTGTCGACGGAGTTGTATTCGATATACTGCCCATTTGAGGTTATAATATAGATGCAATTGATCAACTAGAAAGCTCTGACCCTACTTTTAATGTTGATGGTGTGTCTCCATGCTTGATGAAACAGTCAATGCAATAGATTTATAGGCAAAGAATGAAATATTTTGCACAGTTTTGATTAATGGGAGACCTGTAGAGCTCAAAGTTGATACTGGTTCAAAGTGCAATGTTATGTTAGCAGAAATGTTTGCCAAAGTAAGAGCAAGTGAGAAACTTGATCTGGCAAAGTGTGCAAAGCTTGTTGCTTATGGTGGTGAAGAAATTCAACCTGAAGGCTCAGTAGTGCTTTCATGTTATTCTGCAGGGAACAGCTATGACTTACAGTTTTATGCAGTCAAAAGGCCTTTTTGAAGACAAGTTAGGCAAACACCAAGTTGTGTACTCCATGAAGTTAGACCCTGAAGTAAGCCCAGTTATCACACCAGCAAGGAAAGCTCCAGCAGCCTTGTAAGGCAGAGTCAAAGCTGCGCCAGACAGAATAGTATGCCTAGGAGTAATTTCTCCAGCAGAAGAACCAACTGAATGGGTATCCTCCATGGTAGTAGCTCATAAGAAAAGCTCAGATAATATTAGAATATGTATTGATCCAAGAGACTTGAATAAAGCACTAAAACAACCTCATCATCCAATGCATATGGTCGAAGTTGCTGCTCTTATGCCAAATGCCACTGTTTTTTTCTGTCTTAGATGCAAAAAGTTAATTTTGGCAAATTTTGCTTGCCTGAAAATCTTCATTGCTAACCACTTTCAGTACACCATTTGGAATGTACAGATTTTTGGGAGTGCCATTTGGGATAAATTCTGCCAGTGAAGTCTTTCAACGTGCGATGGAACAAATTTTTTTTTGGCTACCCATGTGTAATTATAGTAGATGATATTCTTGTAGGAGACAATGGTGAAGTTGAACATAATAGAAACCTCAGGAAAGTTCTAGAACATGCTCATGAAGTGAATCTTAATATATCCTCAGAAATGCAAGTTCAGGTTAGAAAAAGCTACTTATGTGGGTCACTTGTTTACCAGTTCAGGCTTATGACCAGATCCTTCCAAGCAGTCTGTGATTTTTGATATGCTAGCTCCAGACAATGTTACTCCCTTACAACATTTTTTTTGACATGGTCAACTTCATTCCAGATTTGCGTGTACTTTAGTCACTATTTTGAAAAAGCCAATTCACACTGCTCCTGCAAGATTGCAACACATGATGTTGAAGGTGCAAAAGTACAATTTTCACTTGGTTTGCACAAGAGGCAATCTTCTTTATCTTGCTGATAATTTATCCAGATCATCCAGAAAAAAAAAAAAAACACTGAACAACATGAAAATGAGAAACCTGATTTTGAAGTCATGGAAGTGAGACATTTATCTTCCACATGTCTTGATGAGCTTTAGAAGTCACACAGCTTCAGATCCAATTTTCCAGAAGCTCAGCCACTTTACCAGTCGAGGATGGCCGTCAAAGCAATCTTGTTTACCACTAGATGTTCAGCAGTATTTTCCTTACAGAGATGAGATTTTGATGGAAGATGGTATCATCATGAAAGGTCCACAAGTAATTGTTCCAAAATCCTTGCAACAAAAGTATATTAAAATCTTGCATCATGGCAACCCAGGAACTGAGTCTACCAAAAGAAGGGTGAGAGTACTAGTATTTTGGCTTCTGTGTCAAGACATTGAGAGAGAACTTTCAGCTTATTCTGTTTAATAGTACTAAATCACATCAGCAAAATAACCACTTCAGCTAAGCCAGATTCCTGAACTACCTTGGTCGATAGTAGCTACAGACATTTTCAAATGGAATGGTCAGCATTACTTGGTATTAGTAGACTCTTATTCAAATTACTTCAAGACTGACCTACTTCCTAATCTGACATCTAATACTGTCATTACTAAGTTGGAGACATTTTTCTGAACATGGTAGTTCGCACAAACTCATTTCTTCCAATGGTGCATAGTTTACAAGTCAGCAGTTCAAGAGATTTGCTGAAAATAGGACTTTGTTCATGTTATGAGTCAAGTGGCTTGGCAGAATGTGCAGTTCAAAGTGCAAAACAGCTGTTGGAAAAAGCTAAATGAGACAATACTGATGTTTTCCTAAATCTCAGAAACATATATTGCGACAGTCTTCTTGGTGCACCTGCCCAGAGGTTAATGTCGAGACAAACCAGAACCACACTGCCAATCAGTAAGAATTTGTTGGTTCCAAGTGCTAAAAACAACAAAGCAGTTAAAGCTCAACTCTTAAAAAAAATTTGTCCCAAAAGTCCTACTATGATAAAACCAGCAAGCCCCTGAATCTATTAAAAGAAGGAGAGATAGTGGGGATGCAGACAGCAAAAGGATTTGACCAAACAGGACTAGTGAAACATTTGTGTGAAGAACCAAGATCGTACATCATTGAGTCATAAGGCATGGAATTCAGGTGGAACCAGAAACATTTATTACTGGTTTCCGAGCCAGTGTTGCAACATTTTGCATGTAACAAAGGTTAATTCTTAAAGTGATTTGTTCAATGTTCCTGTTTCAGAGAACATTTCATCACCTGTTCCAGAAACTTTTCCTGAAAGTCCTCAAGAAGAACATTCCCCATTGACTGCCCTTGTTGCTAAACCCAGTTCTAGTTGTAACATGACGAGGTTCAGGTTGCATCTCAAGACTTACTCTCAAATACATAGCAACCTGGACACGATTATTGTTTATCTATATTTGTATAATTTGCATGCTCATGTGATTGTCATTGTTTATTTACATGACCAACTAGTCAAAGAGGGAGGATGTAGATCAGTGTGTGTATGTTCCTTTAAGAGCTATTCCAGTCAGTGAGCACGTGCATATAAATAAAGAACAAGTGCTAGCAAGAGTGCTATTTTGTAGTGAGTAGCCTTGGTTTATGCAACACTGCCTCCTCCTGAACCCCAAAAAAACAAAGTTATTACTCTTTGCTCCAACTCATAAATCACCTCAACTGCACTTCACATTAACCTCCAACAATGCTACCAACATAGCCCCAGACACTTCGACCCGTCTTCTAGGAGTAATAATAGATAATAACCTTACTTTTGATGATCACATTAACTCAACTATAAAGACAGTCAACAAAAAACTAGGCACTCTTTACAGAATCAAACCTTTTCTTTCCCCTTCAGCCAGAATAACTATTGCCCAGACCCACCTTATGTCTACCCTGTTCTATGCTTCAGCAATATATACCAATCTATCAAAAAACAATCTCACCAAACTTTCCACCAGTTACAATAACATAGCCAGATTTGCCACTGGCACCACCTTTAGAACTCACCACTTTCTTAACCTAAAACAACTGGGATGGCTAGAACTGCAGAACCTAATACTTTATCAACAAATTGTTATCACCCAAAAAATCCTTTACCACCCAAAAAATACCCCTATCCTCACTAACCTGATTTCACCCTACAAAAATCTTGCTATGCTACGCTCATCGAATAAGCTTCTAGCTTCCTCTATTAAATCAAATAACAAAGCAGGAGATTCACTTTTCACCAACACAGTAGGGAAAATCTGGAACCAGCTTCCTACTGAACTTTCCTCCCTTGCTTCCACTATTCTGTTTAAAAAGCATCTGAAAGAATATCTTACAACTCACTGGCTATGTCCCTGCTCCAACCCAGACTGATATCTCTTTCACCTCCTGCTCTCTCTATACTTTTCTACTCTTCTGTCTTATCTCACCGATCTCTATTTCAAAAAAAAAAAAAAAAAAAAAATCATGTTTTTGGTTTACTGTATTTAATTCAAGCTTAAAGCTACTAACCTACTCTGTAAACATTTTTTTCTACCTATCTAGCTAATGCACTATGTAGCTAATGTACTGTAATTCCACTTGACTATTACTATATATTGTATTATTCACTCTCTGCAGATGCTTGGAGCTTTTCTCCCAGGGCCTCTACTGAAAATGGACATGTATCCAGTTAGACTAGCCCGGTCAACAAATGTAAAATAAATAAATAAAATAAGTGTAAGCATTCATGTATGTACTAGTCAGTTTATTAATTCAAGTTTAGTGTTACTGTTCTCCATCCTGATGCGTTTGTAATAAACTACTTAAATGAACACCCAGCCTCATCATCTTATTGAATATATACAGGACGAGTGACGGGTTTTACTCAAAAATGTTTCTAGTGCCAGAAAAGAGAGTACTTGGAGACCAATTCTAGATCTTTCTCATCTAAACACTTTTCTGAAGGTGCCATCCTTTTAGATATTGTACAATCAGACACTGTTTCCTCTCTTGCTCCCTCAGGCCTGTATGATGTCTCTGGATCTCAAGAATGCTTATGTTCATATTCCAATCCATCCCCTTTACAATAAGTTTTTGCATTTCTCTGTTGGTTCCTCACATTTTCAGTTCTCTGCTTTTCTCTTTGGCCTTTCTATGGCCCCAAGGGTATTCACCAAGTGCCTAGCTCCTGTGATTGCTTTCTGCAGGCTTCAAGGGATTCAAATATTTTCTTATTTGGACAATCGGCCAATTTAGGCATCCTCTCCAGAGATACTTTGTAAAATCTTCATTTTGTCATTTCTCTTCTTCAGAGCTTAGGGTTTACAATAAATTTCAAAAAGTCTTCCCTGACTCCTTTTCAGGATCATGTCTTTCTGGGTTGCAGGATTCAGACAGTGCCGATGCTGGCATCCCTGCCTCCTCTAGAAGCCTTAACTCTCATTTCTTTCTTTCAAAGTCTTCTTCCTCTGGCCTCCATTACAGCTAGGGACTTTCTGAGAGATCTGGGTTTCATGACTTCCACCATTCTGATGGTTCCTCTGGCAAAACTCCACATGAGAAAATTTTAGTGGTTTCTGAAGCCAGTGTTGTTCAGCATGCACATACTCTAGACTTTGTAGTTCCTTTTCTTCCTTGTCTCAAGAAGGAACTTCTCTGGTGGATCCAGCAGTTCTCTCTGAATCCATGGCTCCCTTTTCATCCCCTCTCAGGAACTGTTCACTAACAGATGTGGGATGGGGAGCAACTTTTGGCACCCTAAAAGTATAGGGGATGTGGTCACCTCTTAAGCAGGAGCACATCAAAGTCAGAGAGATGAGAGCTTTTATGCTGGCGCTCGAGACATTTCATCCTCTTTTCTCTCCTGGTCCTCCCAAGGTATTTACAGACAATACCACAGTGATGTGGTATATCAACAAACAGAGGAACAAGATCTCATCTTTGTGGTTGGCACTTCTGGTATGGGATCATGCTGTCAAGTATCAAGTGAATCCTCAGGCAGTTTATATCCATTCAGATCAGAACATTGTGGCAGACACACTGCGCAGGTCCTTAACTCAATCCCATGAATGGATGCTTCACAAAGACATGGTTCTGGACATTGTCCACTAGTGGGGTACTCAAGTAGATCTATTAGCCTCTCCTCTGAACAGGCAACTTCCTCTGTTTTGTGCCAGAGTCCCAGGTCCTCTGGTGTGGAAGGTGGATGCTCTTTCATTTTCTTGGAAGAGGATGTTTCTTTATGCATTCCCTCCCCTTCCTCTCATTCTGAAAGTCCTACTCAAGATTCAAGAGGATGCTCCCAAAATCTTGTTGGTGACTCCCTTTTGGCTGCAACAGCACTGGTTCCCTCTACTTCTGCATCTAGCCATGGGTAATCATCACAAGTACGGAAAATCATCACAAGTAACCTCAAAGGATGGATCTACTCACACAAGACAAGGGGTCTCTCATCCATCCCCACCTGTCCACACCAACTGACACTGTGGGTACTAGTATTTTGATTCCTTATAGACACATTTTTTTTCTGAGGACATGCTGAAGGTCCTGCAGGAGGCCAGGAAACCTACTATTAGGAAATGAAAGAGATTTTCTATTTAGTATCTCTCTCGTAACATGAACCCACTTACTGTGGATGTTCCCTTGGTTCTCTCTCACTTGTGTGAGTTGCTCAATGCTGGTCTGGCCTATTCTAATATTAAGGTCAATTTATTAGCTATCTCTGCTTGCCTGCCTTTGACTCCTCCTTCAGCTTCTAGATTTGAGGCTAAACAGTTGCTTAAAGGCATCCTTAATATTCAGCCTCCCAGAAAGCCTTTTCCTCCTTCCTGGGATCTTAATTTTGTTTTGGAGAAGTTGATTAAAGCTCCTTTTAAGCCTGCTGCTTCAGCGTCCTTGCAACATTTTTCTGGAAGACTGCTTTTTTGTTAGCTCTTACTTCTGCCAGATGGGTGTCTGAGTTGCAAGCCCTTATGGCTTGTCCTCCTTTTGTGATATTTCATGACGACAGGGTGTCCTTGCATACTAATCCTTCTTTTATGTCTAAGGTAGTTAATGAATAGTCACTAATCAGTATATTCATTTGCCTATGTTTTTCCCCCTCTCTGCAATCTGACAGTGAGAGGGTGCTGCATACTTTGGATGTGCATAGACAACTCAGATTTTATTTAGATAAGACTAAGGCTATTAGAAAATCTGATCAGTTGTTTGTTTCTTCTCATCCTAGGGTCCTTAGGTTTAGCTGTATACAAGCAAATTATTTCTTCTTGGATTTCAAAGTCCATTTCTTTTTGCTATACCTTTTATGGTAAGAGCCTTCCTTCTTCTGTTAAGGCTTATTCTACTAGAGCTGTGGCTTCCTCTGGTGCTTTTTTCAGGGGCTTAGATATCAATTCTATTCTTGAAGCAGCTACCTGGACTTCTGTGAATACTTTTACCAAGCACTACAAGTTGGATGGTATCTCCACAACTAGAGTTGGTTTTGCAACGGCCATTCTTCATGGCTTCTTAGAAGGCTCTACTGCTCCTTCCTCTTCCCATGTTTCCTGTTGAGCTTTGGCCCTCTCCCATACATTAGGAATACTGCAGCAATGAATGTAAGGACATAGTGCAGTTGTTTAAAATCTTACCATAACAGTAGATGTGCTTGCCTTCACTGCTGCAATATCTACTCCCTCCCTCCATCCCCCTAGCCCATTTCCTTCCATTTCTTTCCAAGATATACTGGGGCAATCATTTCCAATGATGGTACGCCTGAACATTATCTTTATGCCCTACGCTATGTAGGCATGTAGAGGTGATGTTCATTGTACCTTAAAGCAACAGTAGGCTTTGGTAGACTGATCAGGCTTCCACGGCAGAAAATTCCATATATTAGGAATACTGCCGCAGTGAAGGCAAGGACATCTACTGTTACGCTAAGATTTTTACACAGCTCTACTTTCTCCACACCACTGGGACAAGAGTACTTCATCTCATTGTTAGACAGACTTACCACATGTACTATACTTAGAAGACATAGAACAGGCAAATGTCTTGACCCAAAATGTTACTACATGGCCTGACAAAGTCTGAATGTGCTCTGATTACTTGCTTCTGGGTGCACTTCCCATTAGATTTAACAACCCTTCAGTACATCACTTCCCTTAGCTTTGTTGCAACACTCTTCCCCTATTCAACAAACTCACATAAAAGTAATGATGGCTCTAATTTATTTTGTACTTAAGTAACACAACAGCTAGCTGTAGCTATATCTGAAAAATCAAGCCAAAAAAGAATCACTTATTTTGTAGAAACTGTGATCCAGATTTTTTTCAGCAATCAGGTAATAGAAATGTTGAGGCTTTCCACCTTGCAGCTATATGCCTTCTGTAGTGTGATGAGACTCATTGCCCTTACTTATGCAAATATGGGTGGGTGGGCATGGTGATTATGCAAATGAGGTATAGAATAATTATTTAGAATAGCTTTCTTTACACTTCACACATTGTCCAAACTTAATGTTGAATTCAGCACTGCAACATACACATGACTAGGCATTTGTGGGCTGCAGTTTGCACACACATATTCACCTTTAGGCTCTGAGTATATGTAATTCCAATTATAACCTAATGCAAATCGAGTCACTGTATTGCATGCTGTATTTTGTGGAGTAGAGAAGGCACTGCCATGTTTCACACCTTAACTGTCCAAGATACATGTATTGGAATACAGTTCATGAATCTGAATGCCCTGTAAGGGATCATACAATTGATGTACCCTACCTTGCGTATCAACTGATAAATCGATGTAAGTGTGTGGTTATGAGATACCAGCCATATTTCTCTACTAATCACATGCATATAACTATGTCTTCTGAAGTTGAAGAAAATGTACCTTACAGGGTTCAGCGGTGGTGCACAGAGGAAACAAAAATACTTCTCTATCTGCTCCACTTTAACTAAAGCCAACAGCTACTGCAGGAGGAGTATGAGTGTGTCAATATAAAACTGGGGTCTTGAATGCTGTAACAAAGAGCTGTCATAAGTGCACCAGGCATGCCATACACTGGTGATCAATGTTGCTGTCACCCTAATGGCATGAAACACCACTATTCTGACCTTCTTGACTGATGGGAAGCCGAAGTTAAAGCCACACCACCACAGATGCACTGAAAGTAAGCTTTCTATTCCCAGCACAAACAAATTAGCAGTGCATCATCCACAGATCTTATACAACCCTGTGTCTCTACACACAGCTGCAAAAGCTGTATTAGAGATGGTGCAGCTGCACAGGAAGAAAAGGACAATGACAGTGTGTCTTACAAGGCACCAGGGTGAGTACGTCTGTTTCAAACAGCTCAGGTTTAAATACTGATACAAATATGAACAGGTATTTGCACTGTGGGAAGACATGTGAATCTGTGGGAAGACATGTGAATCTGTTCACAACTTATACCTGGTAACCTGCAGTACCAGTTTTGTTCAGTACTGCCAATTCTGTGCCAAGTTCCACAGTTCAAAGGGGAGTATGACTGCTTGATGCTAACAGTGGTATTGTACAAGTAGCTCAACAAATTATGGTATTGCTCTTCGGGCTGCATATGCTGATGTATTGCTGGTTCAGTTCCTCCCCTCATCTGTATATTGTGATTTCACTGGTAATTTGAGATGGGTGTTTGTAGTTTCAAGTAAAGTACCTGAAATGATGCAAGAGAAAACAAAAATATGAGCTGCATTCTTTTTATTATATCTGCACTTTCTTTCCACTTTCCCACCCTCTTTCTTGCTATACTTTGTATTACATAAGTTTATTTTAATTTTTATTTTTTCTACATTTGTTACAGCTAAATGCAGCAGCACTTATACCTGCACCAGTCACTCTTGTAAGGGCTGTCATGTCCACACATGTAACACTAATGTTCACTTTCCACCTACAGGCGAGCCTGCCAGGGTCACCCTCTACTCCTTAAACACTGACTGCAGATACACAACAGTCAGCCCTGAACCAGAGGTTAGGGTTGATGTTCTTCATTCCACATTGCTGCAGTCCTAACTATTGGGTAGTCCGCTGTCCCAGTCGGCCCGAATACCAATATGCTGGGCGTCGGTCAAGGCGCATTAGTCTGACTGCGCATGACCGACGCCATATCCTCAGTCTTTTGCCGCATGGTCCGATGCAGAAGCAGTTTTGCGAGTGCAGATTGCCGTTCTGAGATTTTCTCAGGTCGGAGTTTCAGACGGAATCAAAGTTGGCAATATTTTGGTTTTTTCTTGCCTCAGTATTTAACCGGATGTCAGAAAAAGTGAATAACTGTATTTCTTGTGGGAAACAGATACCTCATAGGGATTACCATACCTTGTGTATACCTTGTTTAGGGCCTGAGCACGACGTTGTTGGATGCCGCTCTTGTGCTAGATTTAACAAACGCACCATTAAGAGAAGGTTAGACTGTGCCAGGTTAGTTTTTGGGAAGCGTTGTAATTATAAAATGCCGTCGGATGCTAAACGCAAGGACAAAGCAGCAAAGCCTAGAGTGGAAGAACCGACAGTCCCGGACGTCGGTTCTTTAGAAGGCTCAGTGGAGCCGGAGGTTCTGCCAGGAGTTTCTTTGGAGTCTCAGGGAGAGACTTTACTGTTACAGGATGTGTCCTCTCAGGAGGTAGGCCAGGCTGAAGGGGCTTCTCAGGTGGCTGTTCTTCCTCTCTCCCTAAGGTGGTTAGAGCCTCCCCTACTGTTTCCAAGGCTTCTTTGAGAGGCAGGCCAGGTTTAACTTCAGTGGGGGTTTCTCCTAGCTCTTCAGGCTCTTTGCCTAAGAAACATATGCTTAAAATGGCAGAGGATTTGATTACTATGATTAGAGGTTCCATGCCCCCTCCTGATAAGAGGCCCAGGATGGATCCTGAGTTTGAGAGTTTTGAGCACTGTTCGGAGGCTTCTGAGTCTTCCGCTGAAGACTTGCAGGAGTATCCTCCTTATTCTGATTCTGATGTGGATGATTCTACTCCTTCAGCATCTCCTCCTGAGGATTTTTCATTTTCAGAGACTCTGCATTCCATGAGGGAGCATTTTAAATGGGAAGGTCAAGATTTCGCTGATTCCAGGAAGAGGCTTAGGGAATTCTTGTTTTTACCCCAGCATAGGCCTTTAGCTATACCTCCTGTTCTGAATGTGGTGGAAGATGTTTTTGCAGAGGCTTCTCTGAACCCTGATTCTTTGCCTCCTGCCCCAGTTAAACCGGATAGGTACTATAGGGTGCCTGAAGCTCATAAGTATCTTTTAAGAGTCCTAGGGCAGACCCGAAACTGTCTCTCAGGGGCCTAAAGGTGTTAAGGCTTCTGTTGTTAAAAATCCTGTTCCTCCTGATAAAGAGGCAAGGGCTTTGGATAGATGGGGAAAGAAAGTGTATACTTCTTCCACTTTAGCCATGAGGGCGTTGAATTGCCAGTTTCACATGTTAAAATATCAAAATTATCTCCTTTCACAATTGAAGTCTAAGGTGGATGCTCTGGCAGAAGGTATTGAGTGTAAAGAGTTGCAGGATTTAGTTCATGTGTCTGAACAGGTGGGTAAGCATTCCTTGCAATGTGGTTTTGATGCTGTGCAGGCCTCCTCCAGGGTGGCTGCCACTGGTTCTGTTCTTCGTAGGCACGCCTGGTTGAGGGATCAGAATTTAGCTGAGCATGTTAAGACAAGGATTTTGGATGCTCCTTTGCAGTCTGACGTGTTGTTTGGTTCGCCTGTGGAAGCTGTTTTAAAGAAAATGGAGGACAAGGCTAAGTCTATGCAAACTGTTAAAGATTTTTTTCAGGTGCAGCCTCCGAAGTTTAGTAGAAATTGGCCTACTAAGGGATGGACATATCCTGCTTATGATTCCCAGTCTAGGGGTAGGTCTAGATGTGGTAGGGGCAGAGCTCAAGGTTCGTTTAGGCCTAGAACAGGGAGTTCACCTGCTCAGACTTCTGGTGAGGGCAGGGGTCAGTCCTTAACAGACCCAATGACCTGCCTTTTCAGCTGCCAGTGCATTCTCGTCTGGCAGCACCTTTGGGAGGAAGGCTGGCTCTTTTCAAAGAAAATTGGGATTTAATTACCCAAGACAGATGGGTTTTGGATATCATTCACCACGGTTACAGGTTTTATTTCCATACCTTGCCTCCTTTCAAAGGCATGCCAGACATTCCTCCTCCACAAAGAAAAGAGGCTCACAAGCAAATTTCTCTGTTACTCCAAATAGGGGCCATTCACCCGGTTCCTGTGCCAGAAAGGGGCCTAGGATTTTACTCTCGCCTGTTCCTAGTACCAAAGAAGGGGAACACGTGGAGACCAATTTTGGATTTATCTATCCTCAACACTTATCTGGACATTCCAAAGTTCAAAATGTTGACGTTACAACAGCTTTTACCTCTGCTGGGCAAAGATCACTGGATGGTAACTTTAGATCTCAAGGAGGCTTACCTTCATGTGCCTATCAGACTAAGTTGCAGGAAGTATCTGCAGCTGGAAATTCTCATTATCAGTTCTCTGCATTGCCCTTTGGCTTATCTACTGCCCAGAGTATTCACAAAGGTTCTGGCTCCAGTGATAGTTTACTTCAGGCTAAAAGGAATTCAAATCTATCCTTACTTGGATGACTGCCTGATTCTGGCTCAAGAAAAGGAAGACCTTTTACAGCATTTGGAATATGTGATAGCAGTGCTAAGATGCCTAGGGTATTCTGTGAACGAAATAAAGTCCAGTCTAGTACCCTCTCAAGACATGTGCTTTCTGGGTGTGAGACTGAATACAGCAGCCCAGATGGCCTTTTAACCCCGGACAAACAAAAGAATCTTTCCATTTACTTCCATCAACTATCTCTTCAGTCCGGGCTGACTGCAAGGACAGTCCTTCAAGCCTTAGGGTTCATAGCATCTTGTATTCTGGTGCTTCCCAATGCCAAACTGCATATGAGGAAGCTGCAATGGTATCTCAAAAATGTATGGACACAGCACTGCCAGGATTTGGACACTGTCATTCAAATAATACCTTGCATTCAACAGGAATTTTTGTGGTGGGCTCAGGAATGTCACCTAAACAAGGGACTCTCTGTGACCCGCCAGAGGCGAGTCAGATTCTAACGACAGATGCCTCAGACATTGCTTGGGGAGCTCATCTAAATGGAAAGTGGATACAAGACAAGTGGCCTGCCAGACTACAGCATCTACATATTAACATGAAGGAGATGTTAGCAGTCCAGTTTGCATTAATGGCTTTCAAGGAGTTACTTCTTCGGGCAGGTGTTGATTCTAACAGACAACACAACTGTCATGTGGTACATCAACAAACAAGGTGGAACACATTCTTACCCGTTGTGCAGGCAAGCAATGATTTTATGGGAGACTGCGCTCAGCTTGCAACTAACTCTTCAGGCAAGGTTTCTGCCGGAGCACAGAACTCCTTAGCAGATGTGTTAAGCAGACAAATCATGGATCCCCACGAGTGGAAACTGGATCTTCATGTATTTCAGAAATTGACAGTGTCATGGGGAACTCCAGACATAGATCTGTTCGCTTCTCCACTAAACCACCAGCTGCCAAAGTTTTGCACAAAGAGGTTTCATCACACAGCTTGGAAAGTGGATGCTCTTTCTTTCAGTTGGAAAAATCTTCATGTGTATGCCTTTCCACCTCTGCCTCTTCTTCCAAAGGTGCTCTAAAGGTCAGACAAGACAAGCCAAGGATGATTTTAATAGCTCCAGATTGGCCTCGGCAACACTGGTACCCATTACTGAGGAGTCTAGTAAAGAAGCCTCCATGGCCTTTACCCTTGATTCCACACCTGTTGTCTCAGAGAGACGGTCACCTGCTCAATGTCAAGCTTCACTCTCTTCATCTAACAGCCTGGCATATTCTGTTTTGAAACACAGCAGGTCTCAACTTCCTCAACAAGTTTTAAATGTGATTATGGAAGCCAGAAGACCTAGTACAAGGAAAGTGTATGCAGAAAAATGGAAGAGATTTTTATTTTGGAGTGCAGCAAAGAATTTGGAGATTTCTGAGCCTAATTTGAGTGTGGCTCTTCAATATCTTACTGAGTTATTGGACAAAGGTTTGTCTTTCTCTTCCATTAAGATTCATGCTGCAGCAATTTCAGCTCACTATGATTGTGACCCACCATTGTTTTCGCATCCTTTGTTCAAGCAATTTCTTAGAGGGCAAAGAATATAAGACCCGAGCTCCTACTCCTGCTTGGGATCTCAATTTTGTGTTGGAGAAACTTACTCTACAACCTTTTGAGCCTGGCTACTGCTGAATTGAAATACTTGTCATGGAAGACTGCTTTTTTGTTGGCCATTACTTCTGCAAGAAGGGTTTCTGAATTACAGGCCTTTATGGCGGTTGAGCCTTTTCTGATTTTCCATAAGGATAGAGTATCATTACGTACTAATCCTTCCTTTATGCCCAAGGTAGTTTCTAGTGTGGCTTTAAACCAAACTATTCATTTGCCTACTTTTTATGCAGATCCCCAGAATAAGGGGGAAAAGATTTTGCACACTTTAGATGTACACAGGCAGTTATTATTTAAGCAGGACTAAGGATTTTAGGCAGTCTCAGCAGTTGTTTGTTTCTTTTGCTTTGAGTTCTCAGGGCAAGCCTGTGTCAAAACAAACTATTTCTAAGTGGATTGGGTTTTGCATTGCATTTTGTTATTCCCATCATGGCAAGGAGATTCCAGCTGGGATTAGGCCTCATTCCACTAGGGCTACTGCCACTTCAACAGCATTTCTAAGGGGTGGCAACTAAGGATATTTTGGAGGCAGCTACTTGGAGTTCAGTGCATACTTTCTCTAAGCATTACCACCTTCCTCTCTACTCTAAATCTAGGGCTGGTTTTGCCACAGCTATTTTGCAAGGCATGTTGACAGCTCCTGCTTCCTTATGATTTGCCAGCCTCCCTTACCTCTGCTTTGGGATTCTACCCAATAGTTAGGACTGCAGCAATGTGGAATGAAGAACATAGTACAGTTTTGTACCTACCATAAATGTAGATGTTCGAGGATCCACATTGCTGCAGTCCACCCTCCCTCCTTCCCCTCTATGTTTAGGGGTGGTTGTGTGGGTGAGGTGGTACTCTGTAATTTTGTATATATTGTACATATTTTGGGTGCAGGAGTGTTTGGTGTTTCTGGTTTTGGCCTTGTCTTTTTAGGGTCTTCTGACATCTGGGGCAAGAAAAGACTGAGGATATGACGTCGGTCATGCGCATTAGTACCCTGACGTCCTGACGTCAGACTAATGCGCCTTGACCGACGTCAGCCATATACTTTGGTATTCGGGCCGACTGGGACAGCGGACTACCCAATAGTTAGGACTGCAGCAATGTGGATCCTCGAACATCTACATTTATGGTAGGTACAAAACTGTACTTTTTCCTCTTCAGGCTGTTTTCCTCAGTGTTAGCAAAGCAGTGGGGGTGACATCAGCAACTGGTCAACATTGTGGGGAACTGATTGACCAATGGCTAGATGCATGCATTAGCCATCTAGTGAACCTCCTCCATTGGCTGAGTGGAATCCTTGCTCTGCACTGGCTTCTTCAGCTGAATGAGGGCCTAGTAGTAAAGGAGCCCAGGGCAGCATTAAAGCTCCCACTGGGTTGCTGCTGGCTGGGATATCAGCAGTGCAACCTCACCCCATCCCCCATTATAGTGTTATCCCCACATTCTGTGTAGATGCCCACCCTTGTTTGTTGTTCAGTCCTCCCAAACACCATTTTCTACCCTCTGTCTGCTGATATCATCTTCCGTCATTGTGCTCCTCCTCTTTCATTGCATCATCACATCTGCTGCCAGTCTTGTTGGTCTTCTGTGGCTGTTTGTGTGCCCCTACTACCTACCATAACCTTATCTTTCTCCTATTTCACTTACCTGCCTCATACCTCTCAAACAAACAGACTTTGGAAGGGCACCTTTAATTTATGGTACACTTTCTGCTCCATCCCTGCTAAAACTAGACATTACTTTGGAAATTATAGTTAAAAGGGCCACCATTTCAAATCTGTGTCTAATTTGTCTTCACCATAACTCTTTTTTTGCTTCATCCTTAACTCTGCATGTGACAGTTAAGAGGTGTATGCTTTCTCTTGATATATATATATATATATATATATATATATATATATATATAACAGACACTTGACTGACAAAGCTATTTTATCTTCTTTCTTACCCTGTGTGCTTGCTTTACCTTTTATTATTACTTTCCTATATTCCCACTTCCCCCTCAAGTTTGGTCAAAAATAGATGTGACACCTGTATCATGGCCCTCTATGGATTAAACATAACTTTTTCTTGCTGTTTCTTTGCATAGAATCCACTACTGCCCGGCAATTACACAGTCATGTCCTAGGGTGCCTCTGCTGAAATTGCAGCTGCATCAGCTAGTATATGAGTTAGTATAAGTTGATCATCTATTCTGACAATTCCGTAGGCAGTAATGGCTGCATTGTGTCAAACTTGTAAATTACTACATTTCTACGAACATCGCTGTGCTTCCTTCTCATGCTTCCTAAATCATGTTGTTTGCTACAGCTACTACACTGGATTCATTTGCATAGCACTTCTGCACCCTAGTTGACTACAGAGCATGAGCGCCAGGCACTTTCAGGTGTTCTTTCTATGAATCGCTTCTTGCATGGTACACTCCTCAAAGTGTATACAACTGAATGCTGTTGTGCACACTGTTTACGAATAGGGCCCAAAGGTTTGCCTAATGGCACATTCAACAAGCTTTTCATATTTTTTTTTTTTTGGCCCCTGGACTGGCCACTAGAAATTAGACTCAACAGAAGTCAAGAGAGACAATTGGTAATAATAGTAGCAAATCATTTGTATTCTGAATTCTATGTGGAGGTAAGTAACACAGACAGTGTGAGGTGTTTATTTTGTGCATTAAAGATATACAAACGTTATGTACTTGCCATAATGATTGATCCTGTGTTGTCTCATTTTCATCTAGTTCAGCATTTGGGTTGTCAGATTTGCCCTTGGCACCTTCTTCCAGAGGTTTGGCTGTGAGGATCTGATTCCTTTCTTACCCACAATTCCCTCCTTTTACCTAATTTACCTCAGATCAAGTTTGCTGACTCTTACTGATTATAGAGAAATCAACTTAAAGTATAACAACCCCTACAGAATAAAGTCGATATCTTACTATACATGTCAATATGGGTGGTCACCTACAGCAGACAGGGTCTTCGTTGAGGCCTGTACGAGCACCAGAAGTTTACAGATGGCACTTCAAAAGGGGGAAGGAAGGAGGGATGCTGAACTGGATAAAAATGAGACAACACAGATCTATCTGATGTTGTCTATTTTCATCTGATTCAATGTTTGGGACAGATTCCCAAGCTGCCCAAAATGACCTGGGTAGTATCAAGGAAGCGCATTCCTGATAACGGCAGAACCAAGGATGAGCAACCTCTGGCTTGCACATCCGATTTTTAATGAGATGTAAATTTATTTATTTGACATTTGTTTACTGGAAAAGTCCGACTGGGTATGACCCCATTTTCAGCAGATGCCCACAGATCCACAGTACACATTAAAAAGAATAAAACAATTGAACAATGGTTACAGATATTAAGACAATAACAAAGTAGTACAATATGTGAAAAAAAATAAAAGGAAAATAACTATAAAGGCAAGCAATAAAACTGACCATACATTATATACAAGATAGAAGAGAGTTCCTAATATATATATATATATATATATAATTAGTATAATATAACTGGACGGTGCAGTGGTGGCATTGTCACCTCACAGCAAGAGGTTCTCTGGTTCAATTCTCAGCTGGGGTCCCTTCTGTGTGGAGTCTGCATGTCCTCCCTGCGTTCATGTGGGTTTCCTCCCACATTACAAAGACATACGTCTAGAGTGTTTCTCCCCTGGCCTCCGCTGAAAATTGGCTTTGTTCCAAGTTGGACTTTCCCGGTTAACAAATGTAAAATAAAATAAAATAACATGCATGTTACCTAATGATGTATGAAAAATACCTAACAGAATAAGTAATAGGTCATAAAAGCCATATACTTTTTCTGGCAGGAGAACTAGATTGCAAACTTCAGTTAAATTATGGGATAGATAAAGGTTAGTGTAAGAATATAAAGAAAGGACGTTAGAATATTAAGGAATTAAAGACAGGTGAGGCTAGAAAGTAGGTAAAGCAGGAAGGGAAGTAGGATAGATCAAGAGAACGTCTATTAAGAGTGTGGAAGAAGGGAACACAAAAGAGTACTAAGATGGCGGGGGGCACGGGCAGATCCAGTTATTGGTTAGATGTTTCAGCCTAGACTTGAAGCAATAGGAGTGGGGTATACGTCTGATTGCTTCTGGAATGATATTCCATGATTTGGCAACACAGTGAAAGCACCGACTAACCCCATTAGATATTTGAGGTTTATAAACAGATAGTGGATACTTGTGATAGGAGCGTAGGTCATGAGAAAGAATATAGTGTTGAAGTAGTGATGATGTAAGTTTGTGAAAATGAAGAGCTGTACAGTATTTTGTGAGTTAATGTTAGTTGATTAAAGGTGAGAAGGTGGGGTAGTTCGAGACAATTTAGGGACTTGAGAGCAGAGCAATGATGAGAGTAGTGGGCCTGCCCTGTGGCAGATTTAGCTATTTTATTATAACATCGACTAAGTTTTGCTTTGAGGAAAGAGTGAAGATTGGTTAGAATAGGTGAAGTGTATAGAAGGGAGGGTAAGAGATAGGTGGTGGCAAGGTTATTCTTGTGGAGGTGGAGATGAATTTCTTAGCGTCATGCCCAATTTTTGATTTTTTTTATGATGTTGCTGATATGTAGGTCAAACTTAAGATTGTTGTCAGTAGTTACACCTAACAGTTTTGTATATGAAACCACATTGATTAAAGTATTGTTCAGAGAAGTAATAGCAAAGTTAGTGGCATCTGGAGAAAAGTGTTTTTTTTTTTAAATAGTAGAAGTACAGTTTTTTTGGGTTAAGTAGTAAATGGCTGTTGTCGAGCCAAGACTCAATGGAACTGAATGCTTCTTGAGTTAAACTCTGTAGATGAGTGTGTCCTGGCAGAGCAGATTAATGTAAAGTCATTAGCATATTGAATTAGGGTGGCTTCTGTGCTGGCAGCATTAAGATGGTTAATAAAAATGTTGAGGATAAGTGGACCTAGTATTGAGCCTTGGGGTATTCCAGTGCTAACAGCTAAGTAAGGAGAGAGGTTAAAGTTACATTTGACAGATTATCTGTTAGAGTGAGAGAGACAGTGAACCATTGTAAGGATGTTCTGGTTAAGCCCAGAAGAGATAGTTGGGATAAGAGTCAGAGGTGGGAAACAGTATCAAAGGCTTTGGATCGATCTAAGAAGAGAAAGGAGACAAACGTTTTCTGAGTCACAAGCTTTGTTGACAGTGTTAGTAAAGCATAGTAGAGCAGTGACAGTGCTGTGTGCTGGTTTGAATCCATGTTGGGTGGGAGAGAGAAGATTATTGTCAAGTAGGTATTGAAGAAGTTGTTTATGGATACATTTTTCTAGATTTTTTGATAGTGGTGAAAGAATAACTATTGGCCTATAGTTAGAGATCTGTGTGGAACTGTCACCTTTGTGGAGGGGAAGGTATGAAGGATTTTTTCCACAGGTAGGGGACATAAAACTCCTTAATGATTACTGAGACAGGGTAGGCAATTGAGTCAGCAGACATTTTTAGAAATTCATTATGAAGATTGTCTGCAGAGGGGGAACATGGCCTGAACTTGCAAACAAGGTATTTGAAAAAGGAAGTAGAAACCATTTGAAGGGAATATGTGGAGTGACAGCTAATAGGAGGCTGAGAGAGGGTAGAGGGAGATGGAGGGAATTTGCTAGTGATGGAAGCTATGCTATCAATGAATAAGAGTTAAATTGAGTTGCTATGTCAGGGGAGGTACTAACACAGGATGGTTGGGGGAAGACTGACTTCCTGGGTTTGGGATTTTTTTGATAGTGCCAGAAGGTTTTTGTACTGGATTTGTGCTTATCTTGTGGCTTTGCATAGAACTGTTTTTGCCTAAATTAACTTGTTTCTTTACAAGGTTACACAGTGCTTTGAAATGCTGTAAATTACTGTGAGTTTTATGTTTTAGGTAAGCTGTCCAAGCCTTGTCTCTTTTTTGCATGAGTGATCTGGTATAGACAGAAAGCCAATGAGTATTGTGGCTTTGACTCTTTTCCTACTGGTGTGAGCTAAACTGTCTAAAGTGTTTAGGAAAGTAGAATTAAATTTTTCAACTGCATCATCTAGTGGTAAGCACTTAAGGAAGGACCAACTGATGGAGTTTAGTAAATATGTAAAAGCCTGCTGGTCAAAGATGGATATGTTTCGTACTGTCTTGTAGGTGTGTTGTCTACAAGAATGTGAAATAAGTCTAGTTGTACAGATGGGATGGTGATCACTAATAGAGGTTGGAAGTGTTTTGGATTGAGAGAAATTGTTAGGATGGGAGCTTTGTCAAAGGAGGGTACAGATTGGTTCTGAGCGGTTAGGGAAATAGAAGAGGGATATAGTACTGCAACACCACCTCCTTTTCTGTTAAGTTGATCAGCTCTGAACATATTAATACCTGGAGGAAGTACTTCTGTATCCTTTATGTGCAGTTTAAGCCAGGTTTCAGTGATTACTAGTATACCAGGAGATTGTGCAGTCATCTAAGCATGCAACTCAGAAATTATGTTGCACATGCTATGTGCATTTACTGAGATAAATTTAAGCATATTTTGTGTACCTGGAATATGGGTTGAAGATGTGGATTGTGAGATGTTGGGACCAGGGTTAGGGTGGATGTCACCACAGAGCAGGAGGAATTTCAAGATTGTGTAGTAAAGACAAGATCTCAGTTTGGTTAAATTGTCAGTTAGTGTAATGTTAAACAGGTACAGCTGTGTCTGAAACAGTTTGGGTTTAAAGAACAGCATATTGTCTGTGTGAAAGAGATGAGTGTTGATGGATAGGGAGTAGTGATTTTTGTTACTAGTGTAACAGGCAGTATCTGTAGGAGAACTTAGAACAGGTTGGATAGGGACCAGATATGATGACAGTGAAGAGAAGCAGAAGAGCATTAGTGATAGGAGAGTAAGGACAATCATTTTAGATTAGGGCTTATTAAGAGAGTTAATCAGACAAACTACTTACGTGTTTGATTTGAGGAGAATAATAAAGTTTGCAGAAATGAAAGAAGGGGGGGAGTATGCAAATAGGGTGCTAGTATGATATCAATTGGAATATGTTGAGATGGAGTGTATGGATGAAGAAGGTGGAGCTAACAGAGGAAGGGGATTATGGGGTGGAGCTGGTAGAGGAAGTGGTGGTGTGTGGACAGCTTTAAATGTAGAGGTAGAGGGATTGGGAGGGATTAGGGGGCAGGGTAGTGGAGCGAAGTGAGCCCGGAGGGTTAAATGTATGAATCGTTGACCAAGTGGCTGCTGTACAAATGTCATCAATAGGGGCTCTTCACAGATGCTGTCAAGGTAGCCATTGCTCCAATGAAATGTGCTTTAGGTTTTGAATGCAAGTTTAAACCCTTATTTTTATATACAAAAGAAACAGTCTGAAAGCTAATTAGAAATGGTAACATTTAATACATGACTTCCAAACTTTGCTTTAGAAAAGGAGACAAAACAGGTTACCTGATTTTCTAATATCTTTGTTACGGTGCAAGTAGAATCTGAGCTGCCTGTGAACATCTAGGGTATGAAGCATATTTTCACTTTTGTTAGAGAAAGTGGGGAAAAACAATGTCAAATCAATGGATTGATTTAAATTTGCTTCAGATGACACTTTTGGGAGAAAAATAGGATTTGCTCTCATTGACAGTCTGTCTTTGCCAGAAATGAGGAAAGGTGGCTTGCATGAGAGCTCTTGTAATTTAGAAATTCATTTAGAAGATGCAATGGCAATTAGAAAACAATTTTCCAAGAAAAATACTCAAGCTCCAGTGATGCTGCTGCTGATTCAAAGGATTTCTGAGCCTTTCTAGATGTAGATTGTCAGACTGCACCCGCCAACTGATGTGTCATCTGCAAATTGGTGTGAGCTTGACTGGATAGAACAAGGATTTGTATAGAATGGACCATTGTGCAGCTAGCATCCATTGTAGGACCAACATAAAGCATGCCAAAGGAAGTAATACGATGGCCCCTGTTATGGTTCATAGGTAGGTACTAGGTTATCTGCCTGAAGGCATTTATAAGCCTAGTCGGAATGTGTTGGCTTTTGCCGCCCCCTTAGATTAGTTCCCTGTGCCTCTGTCCAGCAGAGCCATTGAAGTGATTCCCGGGATAAACTTTCTGTTTCTCATCAAGGTTTCTTTTGAAGAGGGTTAACGAGGAGCTCTGCCTAATGTATTTTGGAATCTTGTTCCAGAGCATGGGAAGTCTCTGGGACAGGAATCTATCCCTCCAGCACATCCTATTTATTGTTGTGGTGAGGTTTAGATCCACTGAGCGTGTGGCTCGAGGGGATATGGTTTTCTTTAGGTGGAGCATGTCCATCAATTCTGGTTTGGACATGGCCTTGTATGTCAGGCAGAGATCACCTCTGAGTAGGCAGTATGCAACCGAGTACAGCTGGAGTTTCTTCAGTCAAGCTGCATACGGCATCTGTTTGAGGCTGGTGATGCTCTTGGCCTTTCCAGCTGTTGCAGGTGTCTTGTAAGGTACATCCCAAGTGGGGCGTTGTACTCTATGATGGTCTGATGAGTGATGCGTAGAGGGGCACAATGACTTCTTTTGATCTGGATGCAAACCCTTTTGTGATTAGGTGGGGCCACATAGAAGGATTTTCTAACCACTTTGGAAATGTGATTATCAAAGGAGAGGTTACTATCTACTTGGGTCCCCAGATCTCTTATTACATCTTCCGTATTTAGGGGGCTACCTGCCTATGTGGGTAGTTTGTGGGCACTTTGTTTTTTCCAAATGGGATTACTATGCACTTTTTGGCATTCAGTTTGAGGCCATGATTTTGACACCAGGTATCTGTCTCAGTGAGACCCTTTTGGAGGAAGTCTGTATCAGCCAGAGAGTCAATTATAGCCCCTAGTTTGCCGTCGTCTGCAAACTTGGGTCAGCCATAGTCCACCTGTGCTTGTCTGTACCTCTGAGAAGTATATGCCAAACAGGAGGGGTCCTAGGACTGAGCCCTGGGGAACGCCACTTGTAACCTGTTTAGAGTCAGACCTAGCTCTCGCAACTCTTACCATGTAGGTTCTGTCCATAAGCCACTTGGCAACCTATCTCATGATGTAGGGGTTTATGTTCAGGCTGGTGAGCTTGTATATAATACCTGAATGGGGAATGGTGTTGAAGGCCTTTACGAGGTCTAGGTAGGCTGTGTGGACCACCTTTCCCTCATCTATAGCCTTGGTAACTGTCTCAAAGAAGTCCACCAGGTGGAACCTAATGCTTGCAGTACTGATCTTGCCAGGGGCACTGAGTGAGCAGAGACAGTGAACTTGAGTCCTTTCATACAAATACAATGCTGAGGTAAGGATACTATTTGTTTTCTAGTCTCTAGAAAGTACAGTTGTGTACACTTACCATAAATGTAGATGTTCGAGTGTCTTCACTGTTGCAGTCATCACTGTGGGGTTCTCACCTGCTGGCAGGCAGTCCTCGGTCGGCCAGAATCCCAAAGTCTGGGTCTGGCATCGGCTGCTCAGCCATGTTCCCTGATGTCAGAGTGTCAGGAGTACAAAGCTGGCAGCCGATGCCATGTTCTCCAGTTTTTCTTGCCCCAGATGTCAGGTGTTCCAAAATGAGTGTAAGCCCATACCCTTCGCAAATACACCTCAGAAGAAGGGTGAAGAAGGGAACCACACAAAAGAAAAAATTAGAGGGGACAGGAGGGAGGGTAACCCAGACTGCAACAGTGAAGACACTCGAACATCTACATTTATGGTAAGTGTACACAACTGTACTATGTTCATCGTGTTTCACCGTTGCAGTCATCACTGTAGGGTTGAATCCCAAAGCAGAAGAAAAGGGAGGTGGTCATAAAGTAGAGGGGCCAGCTAAAAGGCCCTGCAAGACTGCAGAAGCAAAGCCTGCCCTAGACGTAGAGTAGAGAGGTAGATTGTAGTGCTTAGAAAAAGTATGCACTGTACTCCAAGTTGCAGCTTCCAAAATGTCTTTGGTAGGAACTCCCCTGAGGAAGGCAGCTGAAGTGGCAGCAGCCCTGGTAGAGTGAGAGTCCTAATACTTCCTGGGATTTGCTTTCCATGGTGCGAATAACAAAATCTGATTCCATGAGCGATCCATTTAGAAATGGTCTGTTTTGAAATGGCTTTGCCTTGGGAACTTGAAGCATAAAAAACAAACAATTGCCCTGATTTCCTGATGTCCTTGGTGCTGTCCAGGTAAAAACATAGTTGTCTGTGTACATCCAAGGAATGCAAGATCCTTTCCCCCCTATTTTGAGGACTGGGGAAAAAGGTTGTCAGGTGAATAGTTTGATTTAAAGCCACTTTGGAAACCACCTTAGGCAGGAAAGTAGGATTAGTCCTTAAAGACACCCTGTCTTGGTGAAAAATAATATAAGGTTCCACAGCCATGAGAGCTTGCAACTCCGAAACTCTCCTGGCAGAGGTCAGAGCTAACAGGATGGCTGTCTTCCATGATAAAAACTTGATGTCAGATGTGGCAGCAGGCTCAAAAGGAGGTAAGGTGAGTTTTTCCAAAACATAGTTGAGATCCCAGGCAGGAATGGGCAGAGATCTAGGGGGCCTTAAATTCTTAGCTCCTCTGAGAAACTGTCTCATGAGCTGGTGGGAAAAGATTGGAGGGTCTGTATTATAATGAGCAGAGATAGCAGAGGCATGTATCTTTATGGAAGAGAAGGAGAGACCCTTATGTAATAGGTCTGACAGGTAAAGTAAAATCAGAGGAATATTAGGAATAAGAGGATCCGAATCCTGAGCCTGCATCCAGGTGCAAAATCTTTTCCATTTTCCTGCATAAGATTTTCTAGTGCTAGGGCGTCTGGCTTCTAAAATGACATCCACAACTTGCTTGGGTAGGAGAGAATGAATCATGGACCCTGGATTAGCCAGACAGCCAGGCTGGGAGTTTTGACATGAGAGTGCAGAACCTGACCCTGGTGTTGGGACAGAAGGTTTGGAGTCTGAGGTAAAACCCAAGGGGGCTCCTGAGAAAGGTTTTTCAGTGTTGGGTACCAAAACTGTCGAGGCCAATTTGGGGCCAGTAAAATTATCATCTTGGGCTTGTCCTGCTTGATCTTTAATAACACCCGTGGAAGAAGTGGTAGAGGCGGGAAGGCATACCCCGAGAGGTTTCTCCAACTGAATGATAGTGCATCCACTTTCCATGCTAGTTCGTGGAATGTCCTTGTGCAAAAAATCTGTAGTTGATGATTGAGGTGGGATGCAAAAAGATCTATGTGCGGGCATCCCCAGACTGCTGTAATCATCTTGAATATTTCGGTGTCCAGCATCCATTCGTGTGGGTCTGACAGGTTCCTGCTCAGACTGTCTGCCAGGATGTTTTGTTTCCCTGGTAGATACTGAGCTTGTAGGTCCACTTTGCAAGCTTGAGCTGTGTTCCATAGATTCATGGCTAGTCTGCAAAGGGGGTAGGAGTGTGATCCCCCTTGCTTGTTTATGTACCACATAACTGTGGTGTTGTCTGTCCGTATCAGTAGTTGTCCTGGTTGTAGAAGATTCCTGAAGGCCAATAGAGCGTTCTGAACAGCTAACATTTCCTTTAAATTGATATGCAGGTGCTTCTGATTATTTGTCCAAAGGCCCTGCAAACATTTTCCCTGCAAATGGGCTCCCCATGTGTACTCTGAGGCATCCGTGGTTAGTATCTGGCTGGCTGGAGGCAGACTGAAGGCTTTCCCTTTGTTTTGAATACATGCCTTGGTCCACCAAAGGAATTTCTTTTGTAGACAAGGCAGGATGGTGATCTGTGTGTCTAGACTGTGGCAATGCTGGGACCATACACTTTTTAGGTACCACTGTATTTTCCTCATATGTAGTTTTGCATATGGTATGAGGAGGATGCAGGAGGCCATGTAACCCAAAGCCTGCAGGAATTTCCTTGCAGATAGCCGAGTTAGAGATGCCAAGGTTTTGAAAGTTGAATCCAGCTGTAATTGTTTTTTGGATGTCAGAAATGCCATCCGGGTTGTTGTGTTCAGAAGAGCACCCAGAAAAGTTATCTGTTGTGAGGGTGTCAAATTTGACTTTTTTATGTTCACAGTGAATCCCAGGAACTTGAGAAGATTCTGAACAAATTCTAGATGCTGGAGTAAGACATCCTTGTTGTCTGCTTGAATAAGACAGTCATCCAGATAAGGGTAAATTTGAATTCCCTTGAGTCTGCAATAAGCTACTACTGGTGCCAGGCATTTGGTGAAGACCCTGGGCGCAGTAGACAATCCAAAGGGCAACGCAGAGAATTGATAGTGCCTCGATCCGGCCTTGAACCCGAGGTATTTTCTGCACTCCTGCCTGATAGGAATGTATAAATAAGCATCCTTTCAATCCAATGTTACCATCCATGCATTTTTGCTCAGCATTGGAAGTAGCTGCTGTAGAGTAAGCATCTTGAATTTTGGTATCTCGAGAAAAGTGTTCAAGACTGAAAGATCCAGGATGGGTCTCCATGAATTTTGCTTTCTGGGGACTAGAAAGAGCCTTGAGTAAAAATCTTGCCCCATTTCTGAAAGTGGAACCAGTTCTATGGCCATCATAGCCAAGAGGGCTTCCACCTGGTTTAAGGCCTCTAACCATTGATGTTTTGGTAGATCCGGCCATCCGTTTGGTCTTGGTAGGGTATGAAAATGGAATTTGTAACCTCTTGAAACCACATCCAGAACCCACTTGTCTTGGGTTATGCAAGTCCAATTTAGGTGAAAAAGAGAGAGTTTTCCTCCGAGAGGGGCTTCCAGGCAAGAAGTTCCTGCAGCCCAGCAGACGGAGTCATTGAGCCTGTTTTCTATGAGCTTGAGATCTGTCCTCTCCACCCCTAGGGGTGGACGCAGTCCACTGTCTTGGTCTGTAGGAGGTCTGCGTTTGGGGCCTTCCTCTGGAGCGTCTGTATCTACCCCTCTGAGGCCTGTCTGAATTGGGAAAGGACCAATTTTTAGTAGGCCAATTCCTACTAAATCTGGGGGGCTGTACTTGTAAGAAATCCTTAACCATTTGCATGGATTTTGCCTTGTCCTCCATCTTCTTTATCACCTCTTCAACCTTAGATCCAAACAAAACATTATGCTGAACAGGAGCATCCAGTAACTTAGCTTTTACTTGACCCGGCAAGTTTTGTTCCTTTAACCAAGCATGTCTTCTAATGACTGTGCCAGTGGCAGCAGCCCTACAAGAAGCCTCCAAGGCATCAAAACCACAGTGTAAACCATGCTTCCCTACTTGTTCAGTGGCATGCATTAAATCATGTAATTCCTTATTATCTGCACAAGCGGAAATGGAACCTAGCTTTTGTTTCAAAACAGACAGTAGAAATTGCTGGTATTTCAGCATATGAAATTGACAGTTTAAAGCCCTAATAGATAAAGTTGCAGAAGTGTACACTTTTTGACCCATCTCTCTAAAGCTCTGGAATCCTTCTCTGTGGGAATGGGGTTTTTAGCAGAAGCGGCCTTAACCCCCTTAGGGCCCTGAGAAATGGTTTCAGGATCAGCAGTAGGATTCTTGTATAAAAACTGGTGGGAATCAGGAACCCTATAATATCTGTCTGGCTTAACAGGAGCTGGAGGAAGAGAGTCAGGAGTTAAGTTAGCCTCAGAAAAGGCATCATCCACAATATCCAAAATAGGAGGAATAGCCAGGGGTCTATGTTGGGGAAGAAGAAGAAAATCCCTAAGTCTTTTCTTAGATTCCAAGTATTCCTGTCCTTCCCAGTGAAAATGTTCCCTCATTTCATGTAAAGTTTCCCCAAATGAAAAATCCTCAGGGGGAGAAGCTGAAGGAATGGATTCCTCAGCATCAGAATCCTCATAAGGAGGGAAAGAATAATCCTGGTCAGAAGACGACACAGAAAAAACAGAAGCCTGATCAGAAGAGTCATAATACAATTCCTGCCTTGGCCTTTTATCTGGAGGGGGATGTGAACCCCTAATCATAGTAAGTAAGTCCTCCGCCATCTTAAGTAACTGTTTTTGAGACTTGGGTCCCGGATCAGAAGAGGCCTGGGCTGAAGTCTTTGATTTGGAAGGAGTCTTTGCCTTTGTCTTTGGCTTTGCCTTTATCAGAAGCTGTGTAGGCCTGAAAACCCCCTCGGAAGCCGGTACCTGCACAGCGGCTCCGGACCCATCCGAAGGAGCATTGTCCGAAGGTCCTGCAACTGAAATACTCAAAGGCCTAGTTGGCTCCTCGTGGGAGTCAGTTTCAGCCATCGGTTCCGAAATGGCCGATGACAGGGGCTGCGAAAGCGCCTCACTGACGATGGCTGAACCTGAAGCTGGCTCTGCTTGTAAAACGTCGTCTGTTTTGGGCCTCGGAGTCCTGTCTTTATCCTTGCATCGTTTGTGAACTCCGGCAGTCGGAAGCGTGTCAGACAACATTTTGTAATTAAATCGCCTACCGAAGTAATGAAAAGCAAAATCGTACCTTCATTTAATCGTACGTTGGTTAAATCTAGCACAAAACCGACAACTAGCTACGTCGTGGTCAGGGCCTAAGCAAGGAATACAGTAAGAATGGAAATCCTTATGAGGTATTTGCTTCCCACAAGAAATGCAATTATTAACTTTTTCTGACATCGGACTGGAGCAAGAAAAAAGTTTCCCCAATGGGGTACTTAGCTTTGAGTAGAAGAAGAAAGTCTTTGGACTGAAGTACGTAAGAAAAAATTGTCAGGAGTCAGCCGACCGGCACTTGCGAACTGCTTTCACCGCACGGCAAGAAAGACTGGAGAACATGGCGTCGGCTGCCAGCTTTGTACTCCTGACGCTCTGACGTCAGGGAGCATGGCTGAACAGCCGACGCTGGACCCAGACTTTGGGATTCTGGCCCGACTGAGGACTGCCTGCCGGCAGGGGAGAACCCCACAGTGATGACTGCAACAGTGAAACACGATGAACATGAGGGCCTATGAACGCCAGGCTCTGTACTGGGTTTACATTTGACTTGGCATGATTTATAGTTATGCCCAAAGAGTTGCAAATCTCAACCAAATAGTCCCTGGTATGTATAAGTGGATGCTTGGAGGGGGTGGTAAGGAGACAGTCATCTAGATATGGAAACACCTGTAATCCTTTGAGTCTCAAGTGAGCTGCTACCATGGGGGCTGTGGTGAGTCCAAAGGGCAGGACTCTGAATTGGAAATGACTGGCTCCCAGCCAAAAGTGAAGATGTCTTCTGGATTGTCTATTTTGATATGATAGTATGCATCCTGAAGATCTACAGAGTATGTCCAATTGTCCTTGTGAACAAATGGCAGAATGGACTGGATTGTGACCATTTGGAACTTTAAATTTTCTGAGTTAATGACTGAAGCATGATTGTTACATCCCACAGGGAGACTGGGTGCCAAATTGGAGGCCTCAGTAAAAAAAGACTCCTTTGAGGATAGCTTTGGAGACTCTAAGAGAAACAATGCAAGTGTCATTATGACTTATGTAAAAATTTGATATGGTAGCCATTTGTACCTTGATGGTAGAAAAACTAGATCCTCGGTGGAAAGGTCTGAAAGAAATTCTAGTATCAGTGGAAGGGGATCAGGAAAGAAGCCCAGTCCCTTTTATAAATCTTTTTTTCGATTTGAGAAGAAATTATATGAACTACTGGAGAGTACAGTCTGGCACTGGCTGTTGTTAAAATTGGGGAAACCATGCAGTTAATTTTAAGGCTCATAGATCTGGTACAGGCATTCTAGATGGGTGACTGAGAAGATATTAATTGGAATCCATCACCCAGGGTGGGTGTAGCAAATGTGGAAAATGAAAGAGGAACTGAACCTGCCATGGCCAGAATACAGCAATGAGGATCAGCTTAGTCTTCCATCTTGTGGCTTTCCGAATGAATTTTGTCAGGAGGGGTATTGCTGGAAATGCATACAGAAAACCTGGGAGCCAAGTGTGGACCAGAGCATCTCTCTGTGACTGTCCCTGTGGAGGGATGAGGACAAAGTAACTGCTGCATTGTTGTAGCAGTAGACCCCTGGAAGTAGTAGTTAAAAGCCAATTGTTTAGATATGGGAAGACCTGCATACATTGCAGTCAGAGATGAGCTGCTACCACTGCCATAACCTTGGTGAACACTCAGAGGGCTCTGCTGAGGCAGAATAGCAGTACTCTGAACTGATGATGACTGGCTCCCAGGCAGAAATGGAGAAACCCCTTGGATTGTCTCTGAATTTTTACAAGATAGTGGCAATCTTGGAGATCTTTAGAGCACAATCCAATTATCCTTCCTCAGCAGAGGTAGTATGAACTGTACAGTGACCATCCAGAACGTCATCTGTTTCACAAACTGATTGAGGTGGCTGAGGTCCAATATTAGCTTGAGGTCCCATTTTCTTTGGAACTATAAAGAACCTGGAATAGACTCCAGATTCTAACTGCTCTGGGAGGACCCACTGAATTACTTTATTCTAGCAAATTCCAACTGATTTGGTGGAATATTGGGAGTCTTTCCTCTCTTGTTTGGAGAATTAAAAGGAAAATGGTTGTGTCTCTGATGATTATCCTTAACACCCAGGAATCTGAAGTAATATTTTGCCAGGATTGTGGGAGTAAGGTTAAATGTCCCTGACTGTCTCCAGACTGAGGCATTGGAAAAGTTTCTCTGTGAAAAGACCACAGAAACCCTGGTTATGTGGTCCACTTCTGCATCTAGGGCAACATCCATTTGAGTTACCCCCCCCCCCACCTAGTGGGGTGCTGTCAGTCTCCAGGAGTGTTGTGGTGACAAATGTGCGATTTTCTGAACCACATTTTCTTACCACCCCTTTGATTCCTGGAATAGGATTTTTGTGGGTGGAGGAACAGATTCCTACAGCACACAAGGTCTTACCATTTTGCTCATTCCTAGTAACTTTGGGTCAGAATAGAGTGTAACCATCAAAGGAGGCATTAATAAAGGATGCCCTGAAGCTTTCCATGAAATCACATAGCTGTATTTAAGCATGGCGATGCATGACAATTTCTGTACCAGCTGCTCTTGTTCCATATGCTGCATTGGCTAGCAGGCACATGGCTACATCTGAGATAGACTGCAGGGTACACATTTCAGCATCCCCACTGTTTTTTTTTTAACAGTCAAAGGCAAGTTACCAGAGAGGGACTTGAAAATCTCCTTGATCAAGTCCCTCTGAAAACTTGTCATGTATGCAAGTTTGTGCAGCACTCTGAGTGCAAAGGTCACTGAAATGTATGCTCATTTCCCTAATCCGTCCAATCCCCTTGTTAGGAAGATGGACAGAAGAATTCTCCTCAGGCAGTTATTTCTATGTGGCTGCTGCTACTGCCATAGCATTTACTGGGGTTCCTTTTGTCTAATGTGTTCTATCTTTTAGGGCTATTAAAACTTTGTCATTTTTTTTTGGGGGGGGGGGTGGTTCAATAACATGTGAGCCTTTCCATACCCTCCATGCCATGAGATCTAGGAGGTCATCTGGAGAGGAAACCACCAAGGACACAGATGAGTCACAGACTGTAAAGCTTTGAGAAACACAGATTCATCTGCAGGAGGAGTTTCAATGGACCAGCCCCACCTTCTGCTTCATTATTTCCAGGATTTCTCCAAATGTGATGCCTTCTAGGGGATCCTTCACTCTCATTCAAATCTGTGTCCTCAGTGACGGACTTGGGAGAGGGGTCTATGTACAGCTATTTGCATATCCACTTTCCTGGAACATGTTGCTGGGGTTCTGATGGAGACAGGTCGGAATCAAACTGGCAACTTGAGTACTGAGTAGCCTCAAAGCTTATGGTTCTGACTCTACCTATCTATCCAAATGAGTGGTGTATGGAACAGGTTCCAATGGGTGTCAGAGACAGAGCCAAACTCTTTGTATACATCTACCTTCTTAGCCCACCCAAAGCTCTTTCCACAGCCTTGAAAGTGGGCACCATGAGTGGAGCTGAGGAAACATTCTCTCTGTCAAGTGACTAAGGAGGTCTTTTCACTCCAGTTAAGGTCAGCTCTGAGGAAGACCACAGACCTGAACTATCAATTGCTGAAGCACTGAGAGAGAGAGAGAGACAGAGAGATGTCTCTGAGAATTTTAGATTCAACTCCACCACTGGAAACCCAACACAGACACTTCAATTCTAGGACTCATCTTGATTCAACAGCACTGGAGTTGAGAGATTGTGTTGTTGTCAATGCTAACGTTCCTTTGACTGTCTGATCCAACTGAAGTACTCCAGAAAGGTTTGAACCCATGCAAACTAGTTCAGAATACTGAATAGGTAACTAAGAAAAATGTGATGAGGTCAAAGGGCCTGTACCCAGACCTCCCCTCCAGGACAGTGCTGGGAAGACTCCCAGTTAGATGTGTGTCAAGAATTTAATTTAGTCGGCATCCAGCTCCATGAGACTTCTGGTGGATTGGACCAAACTCAACTATGATGCTATAAGAAGAAGATCTGGAAGGACATTTGTTTTGCAGGATTTTTGAATGCAGTCAAGAACTCACAGACTCTGGAGAAAAGGTAGCTTGAGGACAGGGAGTTCATACCCAACTGGCAGGTTGATCTGACTGCCACAATGTTTTGGATATCAGACCCAAAAGACTGTCTGGATCCAGGGACCTATTTCTCAACTCTTTTTCTTTTCCAACTTCTTTAACTCAGACCTTCTTTCTAGAAAGTACACATAGACGGACTGAAGATCTTTGGAGAGATCTTCTACGCACAAGCAGAACACTTTTTAAAACCTGATGGCTTGTCTGACATCAGAAGACTATCAATAACTCTCTACAAACTACACAATTCTAACACACACTTCTAAGAAAAACCATCAAAAAATCCTACTACTTCTTACACACACTAGTACTATACTATCCTAATTATATTAATAAGACACCAAGGGAACTATCTAGAAACATACTAGAACACTAAAGATAACTAAGAAAAAAGATATTAAATCCTTAAATACTACAGGAACCTAACCCTAACAGCTACACTATACTATTTTATGCTACAAAGGAGGAGTAACAAGAGGGAAAAAACTGAATGACTTGAAAGGGCTCTCAGAAAACATGCCAGGATGGAACAGGCAAACAAGATCTGAGGTAAATTAAGTAAGATAAGGGAATCAAAGGTAAAGGAGGGGTCACGGTCTCAGATCCAAAGCTCTGAAAGAAGGTGCCAAGGTTGGATCTGACAACCCAAATGTTGAATTAGATGAAAATAGACACAGGATCCATTTTTAACACAGGAAGAAACTCTATGGAAAGAAAAGAATTTCAGCTTGACATTCATCAACCCTTAGGCATTTCCCCCTTTTAGACAGCAGTAGCTTTTAACAAAGCTTTGTTCCATTTAAGGGTTTAGTTAGCTGATTCTGCATATTCATAACATTAGACACATTTAACGCGTGTATGTATTTAGTTTTGACTACTGCTGTGACTTATAGAATCATGATGAAAGCTGTATAGAGTTTTGCAATAAATAGAAAATTCCTTTTATTTGGGGAGGTAAACATTGGGAAGGATGTTTGTTATCAGAGATATGGCTCTGTGTCTTGTCTAGTAATCCAAAGGATACAGAATTAGTTGTTTTTGGCCACTACTGAAATCAGTTCTGTTTCAAGAAAAGGAGTACAAAGTTAGTTCTCCATTTTTTATCCCAAGGTTGTTGTAGGAGGAGAGGTTTAATGTCCGCTTTTCATTTGCAGACTTCATCTTGAGAATGGGGAAAAACATTCATCTCAATGTCTAAATGTTTTTTTCTCTTAGGTTTCTGATAATTGTATTCTGTAAGATGGTTTTCCAGAACCAATACGATGATATCAAAATATCTAGGAAACTTTAAGGCAGCAATTTTATTAACTTGGAGATGGCTATACATTTTGAAATGCTGGAATGATTAGACACAAAACAGAAACTTCATTTTTAAGCACTTGCAGAAAACTAAAATCAAGTTGGATTTCTTAGAGTTAGGTTATATCAGGTTTGGATGGCTTTATAAACCAGTAATTGTTTATATCACTTTTACGGAATTCGATAAACCATCAGTTTTTCAAAAGCATATGTTTATAAGGATTTGGGGGAGTGTTATTACAAAAATACTCTGCAGTTGTGACATTGCTGTCCTCTGAAGAAAAAAAAAAAAAAAACATGAATAATGCCAACAATATTGTTATGCTTCGATAACTCTGCATTGTTGTACATTGTGCTTGTTTGCCTGATCTTCAAACTATAAACAGAAATTAAGTACCTCTTGGTAGCAATGTAAGGATGAAAGTTCCTTTCTTGTTTATAAATACCTTCCAAGGGGGAGAGGTACTCCAGCATTCCACTGGCCAATATTTTACCAGTTCAAATAGAGAAGTGGTATGGACACTTCCTAGCAGGAAATCATGGATAGCACAAAAGCTCTCATCAAGGAATTACTCAAATGTTACACAGAACATTTTTGAAAACAAGTTAACGATTATCATGAGAACTTGCTATGACTAAATATGAATAAACTTATCAAGGCTGTAATTAGTTTACCTGGCTGTAACACATTTTTTTATTCATATACCATAAACTGACTTTTAGTGTGTTGCATAAAATGGCAGTAAAATGTAACATTAATAAAAGTAGAGTTGAACATAGTTTCAAATGCATGAAGTTCACTTCCTTTATACTATATTCTGCCAAACAGAAATGGTGTTTGATACCAGCATGAAAATCTCATCCAATTAGATTTCCCTACTCTTCTATAGTATACACTAGTGGCTATGGCGCTTGCTCCTGTACATATAAAAAGATAAAATGTGTGTAGTTAACGTTTTCTGCAAGCCTATGCCAAGTACAATACTGGCTGCAAGCATTCATGGGGAGTAGATTTAGAAACTGTTCCACTTAGCCACAAGGATCAGTTGCAGTTAAATGCAAGTGAATGCAGACAATTCCAATTCCCATTCATATTGTGCACTGGGAGCAGACAGACTGCAACTTATCATGCTATCTGCACTTAGTACTCGTTTCACGTAAGCTGGCCTGTTCACATATGTCTGCGGAATGGTTTAGCTTTGCCACTCAAGATTGCTAGTGGAAATCACTTTTGTGCACATAGTGCAGAGCATAGCCCACTACAATGTTGCTGTAGATACTGTCTGCAGACGCAGTGAGTTTGGCCAAATAACTTTACTGCTTTATTTCTTATTTATGGAAAAACAGGTGATCCTATACTGAAATGCTGATCATCCCAATGTATCCAAATCATTACTATTATGTCACATGGATTGGGACAATGACCGATTCAAAAACAGAACTTTTCTTAACTCTAAGTTTTTGTAATGCTCTGTTATCGAGCCTTCAGTCTAAACCACTGCTTGCAATTCAGTTATAACATTACAAGCTCAGTGATATCCTGTTCTAAGACATAATATCAAGCTTCTTAATTTGGTCCATGGATTATTTGAAATATTTAGAAAACTATTACACTGCCTATTCCTTCTCTACCCCCAAAATGGCCACAGTGATTCATCATGGAAAAAGTAGAGTATGGTCTGCCGAATTTAAATACTCAGGGGTATATTTCAATGCCTACTTAGACTATAGGTGCTCAGTGGCCCTA
Organism: Protopterus annectens; assembly: GCF_019279795.1. Lineage (NCBI taxonomy): Eukaryota > Metazoa > Chordata > Ceratodontiformes > Protopteridae > Protopterus > Protopterus annectens. The sequence continues at coordinate 133,377,560 of NC_056734.1, forward strand.
CTTTTATGGTACAAAACTATTGGGTCCTTTCCAGAAAGCAAAACACTGAAAATTATCTTGGTTGGTGCCACTAAATACTCAGTGGCCACTATCATTTTTAAGAAAATAACAAAATAGTTTCTAAATCAAAGGAAATAAAACGTATATTACATTTACAAACACACACCAACTTTTTAACTCTCTGCCTTCATAACTTTGAATTGTTATATCCCTTGGCTCCTGCTCACAGTTAATTGTACAAGCAGAGTGTTTGCTGGTGAAATTAGAGCACCATCTCCAAACAATATTTTTTGTGGTCCCCAATGACACAGACACGAGCATCAGCCATTAAGCGCCCATTCTATTATCTCCAACCATTTCCTGTATTAATCCTGGATGGCATGATGGTCTGGGAATGGGATAGAAGCTTTGTAACTCTGCGAAAAGAAGGGAGCAAGGCATCCTGCAATGTCACTTTGGGGCTACTGATGCATTCCCTAACCAATTTCCATTATGGTAGGCTACATAATCAAGGTGAGTATGCAGTGACATTGTGAAAGAGATGTACCACTCAGAGCACACCCTTCTACCTCAGCCATCACTTGTCCTGGCTACAGTATCACCACCAGTCAATGTAACCTTGGCACACTGCCAATAGAAACTAGTACCTTGCCTTTGAAAAAGAGTCAAGCAGGTATTGTCTTTTTACTCCTTTTTCCAGATCATCAGTTCCTCCAATTTTTAGGCTGCTATTCAAACTGAAGTTGTCTTGTTCATAGCTAGAGCTGTATACCATTGAGTCAAAATGTATCAGATAAATCCTAACATTTCCTTATCTGCAAAACTACACAAAGACCAACATTATTCTCCAAAATGCTACTGATAAAAATAAAGACTTCACAAAAACCACAAAAAGTAATACACTTAACAAAGACCAGGTAATTCAAAAACCATGCAGAATACACAGTCTATCATGGTTTAGTTCATCATGTCAGGTCCTTCCACATCTTATAATGCAATTTCTGTAAGTGAATGTCTACTAAAATATTGATACATTTAGAGGAATCATACATGTTTTTATTCATGCACATATAAATGTGAATGTCACCATAACTTAATGCAAAGAAAATAAATCTTGTACAGCTTTACCTTGCCCATATAAGTGTCTGTTTCAACAACTGCCCTTTTTTCAAAGTTTACGTGGATGTTTTTTTCATTACGTCGTGCCTTCTGGCATCATGTCCAGCAATGCTATCCTTTTTTTTTGACTAAAAGAAAATATAGAGCTTTGGGCAGTATCATAACTAAGCACAGCAGCTACCATCAAATGAAATATATATATACATGTATAAAATGACAGACAATTCTAAGACCGAAAACCCATTAAAATGCATTGATCATTGTATCCGTCTAAGTTAAAAATGAGTGTGGTACTTTGAGATTTACATTGTGGGTAAGATACTTTTATTCAAACATTCACCTTGTCCTAGTCATCACTGATATTAGGTTAAGTGGTCACAAAAAAACTGTTATATTTATTTGTGAGCAATTATCACAGTACATACTGCCCACAACAGTGATCCATTCATTTTGTTTAAATTTTATTTTCTGTATTTATAGTGATGGAGTATGTTACAGCAGCAAATTGAAATATTTGTAAATTATTGCGCAAAGTATTTCTTTCACATAAAAAAATGTTTTTTGGTGTGGAGTAAGGTCTTTGTAAGAAAGCATTCAGCTATTATGTTATCAGAGTGCAATGATCATTAAACTGTTTTATTAGTGTGGGCGCAGTAGCTGTGAGCAGTAGTAACATGCAATGTTCACAACAGCAACTCATTCATTATTTCTTTATTTTTTTATATTGGCAATTATTATGATCAATGTGAGATGTTGTTGTATCTTTCGGCTTTTCCCAGTTAGGGGTCGCCACAGGGGAACTCCGGTCCGCTAATGATTGGCAGTAGGTTTTTACGTACCGAGTTACCAGCCCTGACGCATAACCTTCAACGAAGGTATGCCCATTCACGCATGCCTCCACACAGAAGACGCTTTTTAGCTGAGAATCGAACAGGATGCCTTACTGTGAGGCGACAACGCTACCGCAGCACCGCCAAATGTGAGATGTGTGTCTATGAAGAACATGAGCAGATGCATCACTGTGGCAATAGTCTTTTACTTTCTACACAACCATATACAGAATCACCATAGCAGCTACCTTTATCTGTGGGCAGTGGCAAAAAAATATAGTGCCCATAGAAGAAATCCATTCATTTTTTTTTCTTTTTTATGATTACAGTGATCAAAGTAAGAAATGTTTGTGAATGACAACAAATGTTACTGTAGCAATTATTTCTTTCACTGTCTTCTTGATCATAAAGATGACTGTTAAAAGCACACTTTTTATTTTTGTTTAGTTTCTTCTTCTAATTACAATATGACCTTTGCTTAAGTCAACCCATTTTCAATGTCAATTTTTTTTGGCATAAGACTCCATACATACACAAGCAGATATGGTGCTTACATCTCAGGCATATAGCAGCAGCAGTGTAATATTTGTTCTACATGCTATAACTTATTTATTTTTTTTTTGCATAATGCACTTTGTTTGCATTTTCATTGAATGTACATTCAGTAAGCTAAAATGCATTTTTAAAAATGGCATCATCTGGCTGAACAGAAAGACTGTGTTTGTGTGTATATTGAAGTATAGTTTGAAATTATTCTAATTTGGCTTAGCTACAGATGAGTTGCATGTTATTTATTATTAGTTGGATTTCTAGATTCAGTCGTACTTGCTGCAGGCAATGTTTAGAGATAGACGGTACAGTGGGGTATGATTAAAAACCTCCTGATTACTGTTACCTACTGTTATGCTACTTTTGGCTTATTATTTTTGATACTTTATGCTAGACAGAACTTAAACTGTTCCTGATCTACTGCTTGGCTATAGAACTGATTACCCACTTTTCTTACTGTTATAGGATATGTACACTGAAGTCTATGTGATATTCTGAGTGCAGGATAATTTCCAGGTAGGCTAAACACTGAGACACAGTACCGAACTTCAGTTTAAGGATAGGAAACCTGTTTTGAGTAGAAAGGTAAAAATCATGACTTCTACTCTTGCAAAAATGTAATTTTCAGGTGGGCAGACTGCAGGACAGGGTCAACAGAGTGATACTTGTATATGCACTAATTGTATTCATCATTAACAGTCTATAAAACAGCTAAAATTTACAAGAAATCCAGTCAGAAAAGTAAAAAATAGAGTCCCAAGCAAATTGTGTTTTATTGGTAATTTTTGGTACTGGCTGCTATCTCTAGTTCATAGGTTAGTACTAGGCTATCGGCCCTAGGGCCTATACAAGCCTAGCCATAACAATTCTCTGGTGATTTCTTCCCACGATATTTACTTCACTGGACCACTGTCTAGCAGGGTGACTGATGTGATCCCCAGGGTAAATTTCCTATCTCCCATCCAGTCATCAAGGTTCCTTTTAGAGAGGACCAAGGAGTCACTCTGCTTGACATGTATGGGCAGTCTATTTACATGTCTTTGGGTCAGGAACCTATCCCTCCAGCATGTTTTGTTCATTGTGATGACAAGGTTTAGGTCCCTGGAGCATGTGGCTTTGATGAATTGGGATTTCTTTAAGTGTAGCATGTCCAACAGCTCTGGGTTTGACATGGCCTTGTATGTTAAGCAGAGATTGCCTCTGAGAAGACGATATGCGACAGAGTATAGCTGGAGTCAGCACAGGGCAACTGCTTTAGGCCTGTGATTCTTTTAGTGAGATCAACTAAAGACAGCATAACAACTGTACAAGATACATGATTTTTAACATATTTAGTTGTAAATCAGGAAAATGAACTTACCCTTTTCTGACTCTTTTCAGTCACAACCAGAGCCACAGGAGGCCAAAGGTGAATTTTATGCATGCTCGCTCGCGCACACACACACACACACACACACACACACACACACACACACACACACACACACACACACTTACACTTTTTCTTTCCTTCTTTCTTGCAGTCCATCCATCCACATACACGCACACACAAATATGGGTATATAGCTCATGCAACTGAATCGAGTTCACGCATATCAGCTATGTTTAAAATTTCTTGCAAGCACTAAAAAAGTACAGAAAAGCAACTCAATGCCAAAGTGCTGCAGTAAAAGTCACTGGCGGTGGTGGTGGGTGATTTGTGCTGTTCTTAAACAGTCAAAAACCAAAGCAGCACTATGGTAAACCACTTTGGAGAACAGCAATAAATAGGTAAAAAAAACTCCAAAGAAGGCAGACACGCAGAGTGTTAAACCAGATAATCCACAATTTAATTCAAAATCAGCAAAGCTTTTGAGTAGTAACTCTTCATCAGTGTGTAAAAGAAACAGTATTAAGAGAGCATATTTAAATACTAGCCTCATTATGACATAGCCAATCAAGAAATATAACCAATTAGTGTATAAGAAATCTATTTAAAAATCTTAAATATCATTATAATATGCTATAAAAGCCTTACTAATATATATTTAAAAAGCAAGACCATTAAATATTATTAAATTAGTCCTGGGTTCCAGTCAGCATTCAAACGTATAATCCATTCATATTGAACGGAACCCAGGACTGAATACAGCAGTTAGCATAAAACCAGTTTTAAAGCATAAACAAATATGTTGAAATCACTTTATTTAATAATATTTTAATGGATTTGCTTTTTAAATATATATTAGTTTTTTATAGCATGTTATAATGATATTTAAGATTTTTAAATAGATTTCTTATACACTAATTGGTTATATTTCTTGACTGGCTGTGTCATAATGAGGCTAGTATTTAAATATGCTCTCTTAATACTGTTTCTTTTACACACCGATGAAGAGTTACTGCTCAAAAGCTTTGTGGATTTTGAATTAAATTGTGGATTATCTGGTTTAACACTCTGCGTGTGTCTGCCTTCTTTGGAGTTTTTTACCTAGTACTATTCTTAAACAACAAAGTTCATGGAGTTGCATACTGTGCCATAGTTATGATCAGTGGACTTAGAATATTTAAATAAAGGGCTATGAATGGTGAGGCCACCACACTGGATTTGGGAAGATGGACATTTATTTTAGAAATGCTGTTTTCTTTGTACAGCTGCAATGCAGTGCAAGTGTATTACAGTTTCAAATTTCTCCATGATGTCAGTAAAGGAAATGACACAAACAGAATGCCTTGATTAGAGCTCTATAATGGATTAACATGTCACAGCACTTGTGTAATTGTTAAGTCAGCCATTCTGTATAGATGCACAATTCTACATAGTTACGACAAAGAAGATGAATATTAAACTGTCATATGAAATGCGGACGTGAACATTAACGGATTTTCATTATAGATAAAGAGATGTCCTTAATACAACTGCAAATTCCCTATTATTTTCTAAACATATGAAGTTGGATTATGAGGCTGCTGCTTGCCTTCCCCAGCACTGGTCTGACAATAATCAGCTGTAGTGTCTTTTGCAGCATTTCTAGCAAGACATGACCCCATATCTGTAAAAGGGAGGACTGCTGCAGGCTTGTGTAAAGCTAACACACTTTATAATTACAATTAAAGCACGTCAATACATTTTTCTTCTTCCTTTTTCTTTGCTACCACCACCTTAAGCAGTTCAAAGCATCTTTTTGTCTTTCTTTCTAGGAAACAACCCCTCTCCTCAGTTATTCCTTTCTTGTTCTTACTCTATTTGCTCTAAAGTCCTCTAAGGGTTTGTCTGCAATCCAGAGGACTATTTACCCCAAAGACATGCTCTTGAACAGAAGTTTCAAACCCCCATCCAGCTAACATTGTTCCTGCCCTCTACACTTGATCCAACTAGAATTCATTCTGGACAAATCCTTACTATTTTAAATAAAAATCAATTGCAATACAAGCATCTAAATTGGACTGCTTTCCCTGCCCCACTCCAGATGCCCACCCACGCACAAAGATTAGTGAAAGAAAACATTATCTAGGGTCACTACAAGTTCACACAGCCTACTCGGCACACATTCCTAATTTCTGTACACTACATGTCCTCACTGTTGACAGTAGTTAAACAATGAATTGAAAACTTGACTCCAGCGAGCATGATTCCATGACCTTGAGGGATGAAGTCATTACTATAACCCAGACAGCCCATTTAATTACTGGCATGAAAATATGGTGTGGAGACAAAATGACAGGAAATAGAAAAGGCAAGACCAAGCCTGCTCACCTATCTCAGGGGATATGGTAAAGGAATGTACTGTGGAAAAATCTAGTAGACATTCCTAGTGGAAACAGGGAGATAAGATGAGCAGTGCTAGTTAGTGGCAGTGGGGTGGGAATGCGGAGGTGAATATAACCATGGAATTGGAGCCCTTGCATTTGCAAATTCCATAACTGTACACTCACATGTACACACATCATCAACCACATCAGAAAAAGTTAGGGAAATCACAACCTACAAAACTAACAGCTGGCAGTTGCAGCATCCTGAATCCTCCCGTACTTCTGCTACTTTCCAGTCATAAGGCAATTACAAGCCTATTGGCCATGAAGTCTTTCTGGCTGGAATCTCAGGCCATGCCTAGTAAAGAATTCCACTGGATATGCCACAGCTGTGTTGACCAAAACAGAAAACCGTAGGATGAGATACTGGGGCTGGCTGAAATTGTCAGCAGCTGACGTTACCAAGTCATTCCTGGAGTACAAACTGCAAATAAAAAAAACAAATAATCACAAGACTAACACATGAAAATTCTAGAAATAAATGGTACAGTGTAAAAATGAATGTAGCAGTGTAAATACAGAAGGTATGGAGAATGTTTTGCAAAAGTTGGATAGTACTGTTCGGCTCAAGATACGTCAGAAAAGGCTAATTAAGCAATTCTTTCCCTCTAAGTAGAAACTGGGCATTTTCAGTAGTCCAGTTGCCTGACAGCAGTTTCACTCCAGCCTACTCTTTTTCAACCAATCTGCATGTAAATAAAAAGTGTAACTAATGTTTTCTCTCATCACTAGGTAATGCCTTAAGTCTGCTGTGTCACTGACACAGCCATAACTGAACTCATCACTCATGAAGACATGATTACATTATCTGGTCTCTATACAGAACGTTTCATCGAATAAATATTTGCACAACTGAAAAATCATATTTTACATAAAAATAATCATGTAGACTGCCTTTTGACTGAGCTGAAATCCTCTATATTACCCTGTTTGTCAGACACGTCTTCCCCCAGTACACATCATTAAGGCAATTAAATTCAGTATACAAAGGACAACTGTGTTCTTAGCACGGTAACATAACTGTTTTCTACCTGAAGAAAGAGCTTTCAGTTTTCATTTTTCATGCAAACACTTCATAGTCAAAATTCATTATTTTGTAATAGAAAGAACAAGACAAGACAAAACCAGAGAGGCTCAAATGGCATATATAATTTCAAACTCATGGAAAACATGGGAAGAAATACAATGGCAGATCCATATTGCTCTAATACATTTCTGAAGTATATAAAAACATGTACATTTGAACCTTAACGTGCATATTTTAAATTGTACAGTGGGTTAAAGGTGTTGTAGCACTAGAATCTCCTTTAGGCCTTGTTCAGTGTGGAATCCATCTGTTCTTCCTATGTCTGTGCAATACTAATCTCCACTTCCAAAAGACACAGGTTAGACTGGATATGCTAACTTGTCCATAAGATTTTGTACATCTGTGCAAAGACTGCCCTATGATGGGCTAGTATCCCATCCACAGAATAATCTATCATGCACTTACAACTCTAAGACAGGTTACAGTTACCTTGACCCAGAAATGGATTAAGTAGTTGCTGATAATGAATGGGTGGGGATGTTTTCATGTAATATCAGCCAATCACATCTTCCCAGCATGCACACAGGTTGATAATGACCTCACGCTAAAGTGATTTTCCAGCAAGATACAAGTTACTGTACAAATCTGCAAAATTTATCATATGGAAACAAATATTTACCTTTACAGAATTGTAAAATACAGTATTTTATTGACAGTTTAATTTTCCCAGCAGCTACCAATTTCAGTGCAATAACACTCCAGTATTACTGGCAATGTGGAATAATGAACTTTTAGGGGCTAAAGGCACTCTTCCCGGGATGTCAGCTTCTTTATGCTCTTTTAGTGCCACCCAATTTCCCCAAGGATTATTAGACCAAATCCCTGACTGGCCCATTCATTCCCTCCCCGCCATCCTGACATTAAAGGACACCAAGCATAGAACAAATATCAGTGGTCATGGGCCATCATCCTGTGGGGAGCCAGAAGACTTTTGTAAAGCCCCTAACTCCTTCTCCCTCAATGAACACAGTGCAATACTGGCTATGCTTGGCCTCTGCACAGATGCGTGCAACCACACACCCACTATATGCGGCTAAAGCAAGATGTTCTACTTGGCAGGAACACATATCACCCTCTCACAAGGGGTTTATACCCCTGGTCTTACCAATGAAAGTTCCTCTTGCAGCAGGATGTATCTCTCCTGCTAGGATGAGTAACCTAGCATCGTTCAAGCACTTTCACTCCTCCACAAGGGGTAACCTGCAGAACACTCAGGCCACCAATCAAACTCGGGTCACCTGGTGTGCACCTAGCAGTTTATCCCTCTATTCCATGGAGCCAGCACTGTAAATACCCAACTAGTTAATTCTTAACATCAGGCATTACTATTCTCAGTCTACAGATATGCTCTTCACAGCTTTGTAAGACATGTTGGGTAATCAATTAAAACAATACAGACATTAGCTGCTAACAACCACTGAAAGCACATTAAGAATTAAAAACAACATTTAATAAAATTTCTATGTAAAACTGCACATACATATATACAGAAGATGAATTCTGTTCAGAAAACATCAACAAATGAACAAGTGAACAGAGAATTTCCAGTGTACTTGACTATCAGCCTACAGAGTTTTCCTGTTTCAGTAACACATCTGCCACTCAGAATACTCTTAACCAAAAATGGATATTGCACAAAACAAAGTCAACCCTCTTAGCACCACAGTACGAGCAGTACCTCTTTTAGTACATCAGTAAAAACAATTCCTGTGATTTACAGCATTGCACACTGAGTACTTAAACACTCTCAGAAGGCAGTGTTATATTCCTGAACTGGGCAATTTAAACTATATGTCTTTTCATATAAAAATGTTTCACATATACACTCTGTTAATGTTTTTCAACTGCCAACTGCAGTTCCTTCCCCTTCCTAACAGTGAGACCCAGGCCCATGTATGTCAGAGCTACTTTTTGGCATCTGCTGTTTAATCAAGTACTAATACAATCTTCTGGTTTATCCACTTTTAAATAATGGTTTTCACTCATTCCAAGTAAAATGTCCAGTCTGATGAAAACAAATAAGAGTCACAATTGCTGTTAACCTTGGGGAACTCAGGTTAG
>NC_056734.1:133391997-133393004 GCF_019279795.1 Protopterus annectens
TCACTCCACTAGAATAAGATCCAAATCTGCCCCATGGCTAACAAAACAAACTAAGCAGAAGATGCTCCTCAGAAACAAAATATGGACTAAATGGAGAGCTACCAAATGTCCATCTGATCACCTCCTCTTTAAACAGTTAAGAAATGCCACTAAGAAGGATACTCTTAGAGACAAAAAAGACTTCTACCTACACCTCCAACAAACTAATCAACAAACACCACAAACATTTTGGTCAGGGATAAACAAACTTCTTCAGCCAGGACACTCAACTACTCCGGCCCTGTTAGGTTTCAACCATAATAATTTCAACCAGATCCCTGATGCCTTTAATAAATACTTTACAGAAGCCATTCAAACCCTAGCCAATTCTGTACCCCCACCTACTGCTTCCCCACCACACACCTCCAAGACGACGTCTCCTACCTTTCATATACAACCTATTCCTACATCTCATATTCTTAAACTGCTTAAAAAACTGAAACCCTGCACCCCATCTGCGGACCGACTCCCATCTGAATACCTACAAATTGCCGCAAAAGCTATTCATTACCCTATATCTATACTTATTAACAGAACTATCTCTGAAAGCAAAATCGCTACCATTTGGAAAGTATCTCACATTATCCCACTACACAAAGGTGGATCTTCTATAGAGCTTTCAAACTTTCACCCTATTGCCTTACTCTACCCATTAGCTAAGATAATGGAAAAATGTATTCATAAACAACTACTCAACCACCTTCTACAAAATAACCAACTAGCCAAATGCCAACATGGCTTTAGACCATTCCACAGCACGAGTGCCCTTCTATCCTTCACTGACTCTGTAAATAAAAATCGTAACAATAACTCCTTTTCCTCTGCACTATTTATTGACCTGTCAAAAGCCTTTGATATGGTTAACCATAACTTACTTCTAGACAAACTAAAGTACCATTCTCTTGATCCACAAGCATTACAATGGTTTAGGTGTGATCTTCAAAACAGGCAGCAAGCAGTGCTTTGGG
>NC_056734.1:133393504-133441004 GCF_019279795.1 Protopterus annectens
TGCCCTTTCTTATGTCTGCCTAGGATCACCGGTTCAGTACATGTATTCTGGACAGGTAGCTCCTGCATACCCTGACCTGTTGTCATTATGTGTAAACACCCTGACGTTCGGCCATTGCCCTTGTTACGTTTCACATAGTGCTGTGCCTTCCTAGCTGATTGCTGCCTAAGCATTCCGGACTGTGCGGTGGGTGATAAGGATCGCTATTTCCATTGCATGGGTAGTGACACTCATAACATCCGTATTCATGTCTACCCCAGTATACCTCTCCAGTGTACCTGGTTATGAGGGACGTACCTCATTTGGGGTCTTCGATGGGTCATGCTCCTCGGACTCCCTCAGAGTTCCACATTGGAAGGGTCTGTTACACATTCAGTGTTAGGAATGGTTTAGGTGTAATCCATAAAATATCCAGAATGTACACAACCAGCCAACAGAGCACGGAACCAGCAAAATAATAAAATATAAAATACCAATCAACATAACATAACCGATGGTACCTTCTGGCACACAATCCAAAAAACACATAGGTAGATGAAACAGTCAACGTAGAAATAGTCCAGGACAGTGCCCAAATGGTATAGAAAGGTTCCTTTATTCACAAGCTTTCACCCGTAGGCTTCTTCAGACTTATACATAACATAAAAGCATTCAGGATTTAAATATCCCTCCTTACATTTTCATTGGTCAATTTCTCATCAAACAATGAACAATTAACCCCAGCATATAAAGCGCAAACTCAATGTTAAATACTCACACATATATTAACATCTTTAGAAACATCTTATTAAAACATGTATTATATTATATTGTACTATGCCTAATTTTCATCAATTATAAATATAAAATATATATAATAAATATGTATATTATATCAATGTATAACAGTGGTAAACAACTAAAAGAGTGGACTAATAGGTGTTAAATGTATAGCTGTACCTAAACTAAATTCCTGTTATTTGGGTTTAAGCCTCCTGCTTCTCAAAAGAGGCTTAATCTGTGCTTTATCATTCAACCCTGGTGTTTGGTCAGCTCTCCACCTAATAATCCATCTCAATTCGCATTCTAAAGTATAGTTGATAAGGTCCCCCTCTGGGATTAAAATCTAGCTTTGTAGAACACTGAATTTAAAAGTATGCCTAGAACCCAAATCCTTATGATGTTTGGCCAAAGCATTAAATTCAGAGCCTATTCTGATGTGATAGACATGCTCCCTAACACGTTCTTTCAGTGACCTATTGGTTTTGCTAATATAGAATGGAGCATGCCACACATCTAGCCAAATATATAACATTCTTACTATTGCAATTTGTTAAAGTGTTAAAATGAAAAGTTTGTTTCGTGGTAGGGTGTATGAAAATAGTTCCATCTTGGATATATACACATTGGTTACATTTACCACATGGTACAGTGTTAATTCCAGGTGTATCCATACTTTTCCTTGCCAAAGTGTTTTTAGGTTTACATAACAACCTTTTGAGATTTGGTTTGTTCTTGAAGAATACATTGGGTCTCGGGCCTACAATCTTACTAATATCATTATCCAGAAGTAAGATATCCCAGTGTTTAACCAAAATTGTTTTAACTGTACGGCATCTTTCGTGAAAAACATGGGGGCCCTAAGGTCAACCGTTGTGGGTGTCTGACTAATATCAGATGTACTAATAAACTCTGAAAAATAGGGTTTCGCTATCGTACCTCTTAATTCATTAACTTCCAATATTGTCTGTTCAACCATCTCTATGTTATAACCTCTTTGTGTGAACTTAGCTCTCAATCCATCCAGCTCTTTCTTATAACCTTCGGCTGTCGGACTGAGTCTAGATGCCCTCATTATTTGTCCTTTCATCACATTATTAAAGACAAACTTAGGGTACATACTGTGTCTGTGAAGTAATGTATACCTATGGCAAAGTTTCCTATGTATAGAGGTATTGAGTAGGCCATTACTAAGCCTATTAATGGCAACATCTAAATAGGAAATCTCACTCACTGAAAATTCAATGTAAATTTCAAGAAATTAGTAGAATTATTCATGCTTTCAACGAGTTCCAGGAGTGTATTTACATCACTAAGCCAAATGAAAAAAGGTCATCTACAAACCTCCGATATATGCCTACAAATTTCTGAAAAAGATCTAGCTTAAAAAGAACTTTTTCCTCCCAGCAGGCCATCACTAGGTTGGCGTAGCTATTGGCACAGGAAGTGCCCATAGCTATGCCATCCCTCTGTAGGAAAATCTCTTCTCCAAACATAAAGATATTATTCAACAGAATAGTTTCTAAGAAAAGTGCTAACAAATCAATTCTCTCAGATGAATGATCAGAGTGATTTCGTAGATATTCCTGTATAAACTGCATCCCTATATCTTTGGGGATAACAGTAAACAGACTAACTACGTCTAAAGTGACCAGTATGTATTGTGAGTTATCATCCAGTTGACTAGTATACGCATATAAGTCAAGTAAGAATTGCTTACTGTCTCTCAGAATGGTAATACAGCAAACCTTGAGTCCTGGTCTTCTTCAAAAATGACTTTAATGAACATAAACTAGACCAAAACAGACGATGAAAAAAACGATACACTCCACAGTCCAAAAATACTGAGCGCTTTCACCCACTAACATGGGGCATCATCAGAGTACAAATGCTTTGGCCAAACATCATAAGGATTTGGGTTCTAGGCATACTTTTAAATTCAGTGTTTTACAAAAGCTAGATTTTAATCCCAGAGGGGGGGACCTTATCAACTATACTTTAGAATGCGAATTGAGATGGATTATTAGGTGGAGAGCTGACCAAACACCAGGGTTGAATGATAAAGCACAGATTAAGCCTCTTTGAGAAGCAGGAGGCTTAAACCCAAATAACAGGAATTTAGTTTAGGTACAGCTATACATTTAACACCTATTTGTCCACTCTTTTAGTTGTTTACCACTGTTTTACATTGATATAATATACATATTTTTTATATATATTTTTATATTTATAATTGATGAAAATTAGGCATAGTACAATATAATATAATACATGTTTTAATAAGATGTTTTTAAAGATGTTAATATATGTGTGAGTATTTAACATTAAGTTTGCGCTTTATATGCTGGGGTTAATTGTTCATTGTTTGATGAGAAATTGACCAATGAAAATGTAAGGAGGGATATTTAAATCCTGAATGCTTTTATGTTATGTATAAGTCTGAAGAAGCCTACGGGTGAAAGCGCTTACTTGTGAATAAAGGAACCTTTTTATACCTTTTGGGCACTGTCCTGGACTATTTCTACGTTGACTGTTTCATCTACCTATGTGTTTTTTGGATTGTGTGCCATAAGGTACCAGCGGTTATTTTATGTTGATTAGGTGTAATCCATGGTCAATTGACATTAATCATATTAATTCATTAAAGGATCTTCTTTATAAGTGGGAACGGCATAGTTTAACCATCCTATGACCTTCCTAGTTGAAGTTGTTAGTGAGCCATTAGTATGTGTTCCACAGGTCGCCCATTTGTTCCGCATTATGGAGGCGAGTGATCCCCATTTTGGTGATGGCAGATTGAGAGCTATGTACGCCGGTATTCGCATGACAGTCTGACTTTGTATGGGGAATTTCTAATGTAGTCCCTATGTGTATTTCCTGTGCTATGCTTTACTGCAGCTGTGTAATTCCGCCAGGTTTCCAGTTATGGGTGCCATCTTGGTCGTACGCGTGTCCATCCATGGGAATCGCCTACTGGACACTGATATAGGGCTGTACACATTTCACACCTGCTTTCCGTGATTATCCGTGGATGCTTTGCATCATTAGTGGGGATTAAGGCATGTGCTATACCCACATCCTCCCACGGGCGGCCAACGGATTCTCTGCCAAACAACACCGAGGCCCATTTCTGCATACCCAGGTTCCCATGGCTGCAACCCTCGACGGTACACATTACACATCCTTCATGTGTGCGGTACTGGGATGTGGACGCACTTCTATGGACTCGACAATCTGGGGATTTCTGTTCATATGTCCTGCATTTCATGGACACGTGTCATCAACCTTAAACACGCTGTTGGTGCATATGTCTAGCTGTGCCGTAGTCACGGCTGTCACTTCTTTTGCGTCGATCGCAGCAGGGGTTGCGAACGGAGCAATTTTTGGAGTCCTACAATGGACACCAGTGTGCATATGTAAAGTGTAAAACTTGTTGGACTGTCACCATCTGGCCAGTGGTTTTGACTGCTGCTGTATGTTCCCCATTCGCGGATGTCTGTTTGACTACCCATATTATGTATTACTTGGCATATCTATATCCATGTACCAGTAAGCAAAAATACAGCAGACCTTGAGTCCTGGTCTTCTTCAAAAAAGACTTTAATGAACATAAACCAGACCAAAGGAGACGATGAAAAAAACGATACACTCCACAGTCCAGAAATACTGAGTGCTTTCACCCACTAACATGGGGCATCATCAGAGTACAATATACATTAGATAGTCAGCCTTTATATACTTCCTTCAGAGTCAATTTAAAGACAATTAATCAATAAACTTGCTCATAGTTAAGTAGCCAGTAATCCAAGTCTTAAAGATAAAGTGAAATATAAAAATCAGTGTTGCATAAATAACTTAATGGAAACATAAATACAACAACAATGTGTTAATATAAATACAATATTGGTAAATACAATCAGCAAATTGAAAAATAATTGATAATTGTTGTGAGTAAACCTTAAAATGTAGTGTGTTGATAATAAAATTATGTATATTAATGTGTATAATTGTTGTATTAAGATTCCAAATCATTGAATAAATAAGTACAATTAGATACATATTGTATAAATATAAATATAAATGTAAATAAGAGTCACAATGTTAAATATAAATATGAATGTATATAAATATATAAATATGATATGAAATAAAATGTAGTTGTTTACATCTTGTTTTTGAGTGACATATCTATATCCATGTGTCATATATACGGGCCGTCGGACTGTTGTGTGTAGATATATACATGTGAACCCCTCGTTTCATACCTTGCTTTGTTACTGTCTGTGGATTACCTGTGTACACACATCTATTACCATACCATACCTTTCCACTGTACAGGTTCTGGCAGGGAGTACGGCTGGTTGGCCCTTAATCTTGCTGTGTGTTACATTGACCTGTGTCTATCTGGCAATTCGCTGGCGTGTCATGTGAGACCTTCTTGATTCTATAGGGACCTGATCCCGTAATTGTGACGGCTTCCACTGGCCATATATTTCTCTGTCGTCTGGGATCTGTATGTAACCAGTCCTTTCAGAACACTTTCTATTGTTGTTCTTTTTTGGTTACATATATGAGTACTTTGGTATGTTGTGCTATTATTGTGTGTGGAGTATTTCTCCACGGGCCTCTGCTGACACTGGACATATATCCAGCTAGCCTAGCCCGGTCAACAAGTGTGAGCCAACAAAACACAATTCGTACGGTGGCACCTTCTGACAAGTGGGTCGGGTTACAGATGCATAACCGTCGTCAATTCCTACTACTAACACACACGTTATTCTATCCACATTCTATGTTTGTCTTATCACATAGCATGTGTTTCTCACTATCTGTACCGGTACTTTGCATGGCATTGTCCGATTCCATACTTTCAGAGGCTGACAGTTTTGAGACATGTATAACTAACGTGGAGGACACAGAATTAACTTTCCCTGCTGTGAGCGGATCACACACGCACAGGCGCACTTGCATTTCCTAATTGTGGGTTACGTGCAGGCGCACATGCATATCCGTATTCTGGTTACATATGTTTACTGGGTTTGTGTGGTTACGTGGTCTGTATTAGTTGTAACTGTTCTGGTAACATATCTCTGATCCGGTTGACGGACATGTGCGGAACACACTTTCACCTTTACACATGTAACTGTCTTTGTGGCACGGACGCATTACGTACATGTTCACATTTATATGTTCTATAGTCGTAATTCTAATGGGACTGCATTCACATTTGCCGGTTGCTGTGACCACTACACGTTAGCTGTTCTGTCTCATTTATATGCATACCCATGGTACTTAGCTACATTAACATATCCCCACACCCCCCCCCCGCACTCACGTACGTCACAGGCATCCATTCTCCTGCTGGGAAAAGTGCGGTACTACATGTTACACATTCCTTATTCCCTACCGCTCATGACCCAGGATGCATATGTCGTGACCGCAGGGATATTCGTATCACGGGGGCTTATAGCCCCAACGCATACAGGCCTTCGATTGTCAGGGTGTTCCTGTGGTGCTTTGGGTTGGTCTTGTCCGCCTAGTGTACGGAACTGCCCTGACCGTGTACGAATGTCAGACGAGTCACATGGGCACGGTTTGTCCGTGTCTATGATACCATACCCCCCCATTATTCCTAACCGTGCACGCTGATTGGCCGGCATGCCCGTTGTAGATCGTGTTATAGTAATTGCACACGGTCTGGTCAACCGGACCTATTTCCATTACTATACCTTGGTATTTATAACCTGTCTCGCTATGTTACATGGGTTTAACATTGCGTGACAGCTTTAACTGAGCCACGGACATGTCTGTTGCTTACTTTGGGGCAGTCCCGCTCTGCTACACACATTTAACATGGCGGAACAGGTTGAACAGCAGAGCAACGGGGACATCGGGCTCTCCGTCGCTGTTTTGTATTGAATCGCTATGTTGACTTTGTTTCACATAGCGAGACAGTGTCGACATTGGCAACGGACATCTCGCGCAGTACATCCGCACCGCCGCGGGTGCCGTATGTCTGTGGATGGGCGGCGGACAGGCATTATGCTGTGCCATTATGTCTGGGAATATATAGTTTCTTTCCCTAGATGATATGGCATACTAGCAATGACCCACGTCTGGGTGTGTGTACTGCTGTATTTACCCACGGTTGCCTTTGTGTGGTCCCTCGGGCATCGGCCTCGGGACCGCACCACGTCTACCATGGGTATATCCAGCATTACCCGCATCCGGGCGTGGGTTACTGCTATGGTATTCCGTGTGTACGGACACGTGTGTTTGGACAACCTACAATAGCTTCTGCTATTGGCATACAATGCTGTGGGTGGTGCCGGTTATCATACATATGCCATGTTCTGCATTTGTCCCATTCACACTTGTCTATCCCCTGTCCTCATTTGTACGTGGATATTTATGTGGCACATGATTGAACTATGCATTACCTGCAGGTATGCTGTGTACAGTGCACATATGTCACGGTTGGTTACAGTGTATCTGTGTACCTACCTCTGTGATACTGAGGACTACCACACATCCTTTGCAGCATTACATGCGTATGTCCATACTATTATTCAGTGGCCTGTGGGGGGTTGTTGGAGCGACGGTTACACGTGTCCCTGTTTGTGCCTCCGTTGCTATCATGGGATGGACGGTGGTGTTGGTGTGTGTTTGGGTTGTGTTTCTACTGCCGATATGTCAGTGGGGGGTGGGGTTGGCACATGTTCCTCTTTACAGGGGGCCCCATCCTGGACATTTGTGTCCTGCGTCGACACTTGGCATGTGCCATATGTCCTGTGATATTCCCACAGTCGTGTATGCCTTCCTGCATTACTACTGCGTGTTATTGGCAGTTTGTATCTGGTACACATGGCTATTATGTTGGATAGCTTAGGCTATTCCCATGCTATGACATACCCATTCATCCGGGCATATACATGTTATTCAATCCTTTGCATTGGCCGTGGGTGCTTCATTACACGGCACCACTATTATCTATGTGTGATGTCCCACCTTCACCTTCTGTGCATGTGGCACCCTGTTGGGGAGTCCTGCTTGGTGGGTGGATGTTCCGCCCTATGTCTTGTGTTTGACATGTCTGCATAGCTAATCATCGGTACAGTGGCTGCACATACTGCTTTGTCCAGATGTGTACAGGTATGGACACCGTGGCGTGTGAACACCTATGGGGTTTCGACAGGTCCGTACCACATGCAGGATGTACGACACATTCACATGCGGCCATTTGGATATCAGTACCTGAGGTGGGATGTTGACATGTGGGGTACATATTTGCACGCGTGGCACTGCCTAGGACAATACTTCATACTACATTTGGGGTATACCCACTGTGTGTAGGTGTGCAGCTGCGCAAGGCTGCTAGCTGGATTGGGTGGACGGTCGTACATGGGTGCGGGTTACATGCTATGACGGGGCTGTTGTGTATTACATTTGCATGCATGGGTTCTGCTTCTGGATATTCCACTTCGGCATACGCCATCCTATGTGTATGCGATGGGTACGTTGCTGGGTCTAGCACATGTTGCTATGCACATGTTTGTCTGTGTTTAGGGTATCTGTTTTCTTTCTGGTTGTTATATAGACACGGCTGCCCAGCTGTGTACTCTCACTACCACTGTGGAACTACTGGTGACCATGCCCATGGGGCTACTCGTGTGTAGGTGCGGCGCGCTGACATGCTGCGGTACACCTTCACTGGGTATGCTTGCTGACAGTGCATTGCGTGATGGACACGGTATTACGCGTATCCTTTGTTCCTTGGACGGGTACAATTTGGACTTCATGGATTAATGTTTGGTTCTCCGTTTTGTGTGGATGGGTACTATGTTGCATACTCTGCGTACGTTTCATTATCCACGGACACTGGTTGGTGCGGTTACTATTGCAGGCGGCCTGTGACAGTCAGCACTTTAGGTTGCTCCTCACCTGCCGGCTTGGCCACGCCTACGAGCGCATCCTACTTGGGCTCGCGCACGTGCTCTCTGCACGTGGTTGTGGTTGCGGCGCACACTCATTACTATGCATGTGGCGCTGCTACGCCGGTTATACACTGCACTGCTGGCGTAAGCCTTACACCGGCCTTGCGCCGAGCTTCATGAATCCGGGGGACTATGTATTAAATTATTTATATTTATATTTTATATAAGCCGTATTTCAATATTAACATGTTTTAATATTAACATGTTTTATACAATATTTTTTAGTGGAAACCAACATTTCATATATTTTTATATATATTTTTATATATATCTTATATACATTTTTATGTGTATTTATTTATTTATATATACTTATATTTATATTTATATACATATGTACATGTTTGATATTAAATATTTTTAAACATAAAACATCATATCACCAGAATGTAGTTAATTATTTACTGCTTTTTTTCCTGTGTATTACCATAAACTTATATGTCTCATAAACATTTTAGAATCGCCAGCCAATAAAGTAATAAAGTAATAATTGAATACAATTGATTAATTAACTGATTGTATTTAAATGGAGAATTTACTGTTTCAAACTGATTCTGATGAAGTCTCCGTGCAGGAGATGAAAGCGCTTAATCAGGTTGTTTGATTTGTGTGTTTATACAATAAAATCAAAAAAACGTCCTCCTGCGCGTGGGTAAATGCACGGCCCCCAACATCAACCAAGAGAACAAAAAATGAATGGAGCCAGCAATGAGTGACTGGAAATAATGTATTAAATACAAAACATAACAGCAAATACAGACAGACCGGTTTCGGCTGGTAAATTACATAGCCTTCTTCAGTGTATAAAAACATCCCCAATACATGCTGTTTAAACATAAAATACACAGATCCCATTGGTTGAATATTTATAAACATTCATTAAGCCCGGGAGAAAAAAGACCACCGAGTTTAATTATCCACTTTTTTTCTTTACAATTCAAAATACTGTGCCAACCAGTTTTGTTTCTATGGTCACCTTGTATAACATCAATTATAATAAACATAAATTTGGCCGTTGAATGGATCAACTGATGTTTATATAGAGCATTAGTCATCTTTTTTTGTTTAATATTACTGTGATGTTCAGAAATACGTAATCTAATACATCTGGAAGTCTGCCCAATGTAGAATGCTCCACAGCTACATGTGGCCAAATAAATGGCCCAATCACTGCTACAGTTCACAAAAATATTTAAATCAAAAACTTTGGGGCAATTTCTACTTGAGAACTCCTTAGTTGTAGAAATATACTTACAGTTTACGCAGTGGCCACAAGGGAAACAACCACGTAAAGTATCACCTGAAATGGTTCTCTGTACCATGCCAGTATATTTATTATCACTACATTTGTAATGATTAAAATAGGATTTAAGTTTTTTACCATTCCTATAAGAGAACATACACCTATCAGGGATGATCTTTGCAACATCTGGGTCACACTGTAAAATATTCCAATGTCTCCGGACAATGTCCAGTAGACAATTGGTGTTACGACCATAAGTTGTAATGAGTCTGAGTGGTTGAGATGGTATATCTGACCTGTCCCTATATTGGAGTAGATCAGTACGTTGCATATTGTTGACCTGACGTTTGGCAACTGCAATAGTTCCAGCATTGTAGCCTCTTTGCTTAAATCTTAGTGTAAGGTCATTTTGATTCAAACAAAAAGTAGATTGTTGTGAGCAAATACATTTAGCTCTGATGAATTGAGACTTTGGTATGTTCCTAGCTATGTGTGGAGCATGGTAACTGGAGGCATGTAGTAGGGGGTTATATTGTGGGAACTTTCTATACATCTCCGATTCTAGTGTCCCATCAGGGAGTTTTCACAATAACACATCCAAAAAGATTATATGGTTGATGTCATGTTGTTCCGTAAAATATAAACCCCATTCATTGTTATTCAAATAACAAACAAACTCCTTTAATCTAGACTCAGTACCCCTCCACACCAGCCATACATCATCCAGGTAACGTCTCCATATGTCCATATCCGAAAGAAAAATGTTTCTGGTGGAATCATAAATCATCTCAATTTCCACATAAGCCATGAAAAGGTCAGCATATATGGGGGCAAAAGATGCCCCCATAGCCGTACCTTTAGTTTGCCAGAAACATTCATCTTTATAATAGAAGACATTACAAGTGAGAACATACCTAGCCATGTCCACCAGGAAAGAATTGAATGTGGAACTATACAAGTTGGTATTATTGAGCCAATATGCCAAAGCCTTAAGACCTGCCTGATGTGGAATGTTGGTATATAATGCGCTCACATCAAGCATACACAAGAACCAATCGGCTTCCAATTGTGTGTCAGATATAATTTGTAGGAAGTCCGTGGAATCTTGCAGCCTGGAGCGAATGAATGGTAACAGAGGTTTGAGATATTTGGTCAAAAACAATGATAAGGGCTCTGTCAAATAATTTCTGCCAGACACTATTGGTCTTCCCGGAGGATGCTTGGCATCTTTATGAATCTTAGGTAGAAAATAAATGTGTTGAACACTAGGATCCTTAATAGTTAATTGGTGTAATGTGTCATTGGAAATGACACCCCTATCATTGGCATCCTTAAGAAACCGTTCAATACATTTAGTAAATCTACATGTGGGATCCACCACCATATGTGTATAGTATCTGGCATCAAACAATTGCCTCCGGGCTTCCTTATCATAATCTATCCAGTTTTGGACCACTACAGCTCCCCCTTTATCTGCTGATGTTATTACAATTTGTTTGTTCTTCTGAAGTTCCAAAATTGCCCGTCTCTCAATAAGAGTGATGTTATTATGTTTAAAGGCAATATCCGAACTAAGGAAATGTATATCTTTAAGTACACTATTTTGGAACTGATGAACAACAGCATGCATTGGCAGAGAAAAATTAGATTTGTGATATATGAATTTACCACCATCAAGATTGAAACCAGAGTCACCAAAAAACATTCTTAGATTGATAGATCTACAAAATTGAATCAAATTTTGCACAAATACATCTTCAGATATAATAGAACCAGGTATAAAATTTAAACCTTTATTCAAAACCTGAATATGTACATCAGACAGATCATAGTTAGACAAATTCAAAATGTTATTATGAGTGCAACAATTCAGGTCCCTAATGCCATCTCCAGTAACCCCTGTAAGTTGTGAACTTTTCCTGTGTTTGCGCTCCCCATGTCTGCGTGTGCTCCTAAAGGGACACTTCCAGAACATCTTTTGGGGGTTGGGGACCCAGTTGCTGCCAGGCATTCATTATCAGTACCTGAGGACGTGTCCTCAAAAGATGAAATACCATCATGATTACTTTTACGCAAAATAGACCTAGGTCTTTTTCTCTTTCTTTCAGAATTAGGGAGATTGTTAAATCTCACATGTTTTGACTGAAAGGAGAAAGGGTTGCCCCGAGAATAGTCCTCCTGATCCCTTGTGAATTTTTTCATTTTCCTAGGACGTAATTCAGCATCGAACTTTTTCAGATCTAAAGCGACCTTATTAAGTTTGGCCTCAAAAGAGGGCTCTTGTTCATAACCTTTCAATTTGTCTGCCAGGACCATGATCTCTGCTAGCCCACTATCAATGGCCCGATTATGGAATTTATATAATTGAACTACGAAAGACATTGTTGCTTCATGCTGTATTTTGGACCATTGTGTAGTCAACTCACCATCTGCATTATTAACATGTGGAATGGTACGTATCCTCAACCCCCTAGGGGTGATATTTGCAGCCTGATAGGCCTTAAAAAGTTTGCTGTGCCACACATTGGCACGTAATGCTCTAAGTTGCCTATTATGATCATCAATAACTTTCTAGCTGGATGTGTCAGGACTGCTGTTATCAACACCATCAGCATTCCCACTATTGGGAGAGCTTAATCCAAATGCCCCAAGATCTTCCCTGTCAGCCACCAGTCCTGAAATGAGATTGGATAGGTCCATGCTAATATAAAAGATGAAAACTTAGTATCTATTCAGAAAGCTGTCAATTATGGTCAAAATGAAAATACCACGACAGCCAATTAGAAAAAATATAAAGGACAATAGCAGCTAGAAAATAGATTCACGATAGTGAAAAAGCTGCGTCCATGCCTAATATTCAAAGGCCAAGCCTCATATATTAGTAATTAAGCCCAGAAACTCTGGTGGGGACAATGCAAGAAGTCATCACCCAAGCACACAATGAAATATATATAAAAAATATATATAAGTTCGATGCTGAACCACAATCCAAGCAATGAAAACAAAAAAACTAAAAGAATAATATAATTTTTATAACCCAAGATCAGAAGAACATATCCATTGGCAACTTTGGAATATAGAGATGATGGTAATCAAGGAACAGGTGTCAACACCCTATTTATATATGATGCAATGTGTTTGATATCATCAATTATAGAAATAAAATGGTAGAAATAATATATTGCCATCTGATATATATAACAATATTATTATATTCAGAACCTAGATGACAATCACACTAATTAACATGAAATACCAAATGTACAAAAATAAGAGAACAATATGTTAATAGTATGGAACCTATATTGCCCTAAGAATGTTATAATATTCCAAATATGAATAGACCTACAAAAAATATATGTATGCAATTAACTTCTTGACTTGGCCAGAAGGTGTTGTCCAGCCATAGTGTAAAGCCACATACACAAGATATCAAAATGCCACATACATAAACAATATAAAGTTGAAATGTATGCTGAAAAGTTAAGTGGAAGGGCTAGATAATATTCATATCAAGAAGGTGTCATGATCAACCAAACAAATGTACTTCATTGGACAGACAATTATTGCATAACTTGTTATGAAAAAAACATAATCATAACTAGTAAATCACAAATAAGTACCTCTGTCCTAGATATTATAAACTGCTACAATATGCTGATCAAAATAGAAAATACAAAGTATGAAAGACAATACCAAAATATCAATACTTGATATGAACTAGAATGACAATAAGTGTAATAAAAGTCTAACCTACTGAACTTGCTAAAGTATATATATTTTAATACTAATCTGAATGACCCTCCTAGAAAATGCCAAAATAGCCCCTCAAACATGAGAGGAATAGAGCAATAAAGAGTCCAATGTTCCCTAAAAAAGGGCTAATGTAAATATAATTATAGTCCAAACCTAGCCAAAAAAGAAGACAAATTTGGTATGTAGTTACACTGGGAAGTGTTCCAAGTCCACCACGATGAAAAAAATCATACGCAGCTTATTTTTGGGATTTGAGTTGCGTGCCATCCATTGACTGTCTTTTGTTCAAGTGGGTGAAATATTTCGCCTACACCAACCTCCGTATGACATTTAGCAACAGTTTTTGTGTTTATCACGGGTCGTTATTGATGGAACCATCTATATTTGGACTTTTTTTCATCGTGGTGTTTGAGGGGCTATTTTGGCATTTTCTAGGAGGGTCATTGTATGTTTATGTATGTGGCATTTTGATATCTTGTTTATGTGGCTTTACACTATGGCTGGACAACACCTTCTGGCCAAGTCAAGAAGTTAATTGCATACATATATTTTTTGTAGGTCTATTCATATTTGGAATATTATAACATTCTTAGGGCAATATAGGTTCCATACTATTAACATATTGTTCTCTTATTTTTGTACATTTGGTATTTCATGTTAATTAGTGTGATTGTCATCTAGGTTCTGAATATAATAATATTGTTATATATATCAGATGGCAATATATTATTTCTACCATTTTATTTCTATAATTGATGATATCAAACACATTGCATCATATATAAATAGGGTGTTGACACCTGTTCCTTGATTACCATCATCTCTATATTCCAAAGTTGCCAATGGATATGTTCTTCTGATCTTGGGTTATAAAAATTATATTATTCTTTTAGTTTTTTTGTTTTCATTGCTTGGATTGTGGTTCAGCATCGAACTTATATATATTTTTTATATATATTTCATTGTGTGCTTGGGTGATGACTTCTTGCATTGTCCCCACCAGAGTTTCTGGGCTTAATTACTAATATATGAGGCTTGGCCTTTGAATATTAGGCATGGACGCAGCTTTTTCACTATCGTGAATCTATTTTCTAGCTGCTATTGTCCTTTATATTTTTTCTAATTGGCTGTCGTGGTATTTTCATTTTGACCATAATTGACAGCTTTCTGAATAGATACTAAGTTTTCATCTTTTATATTAGCATGGACCAATCCAATCTCATTTCAGGACTGGTGGCTGACAGGGAATATCTTGGGGCATTTGGATTAAGCTCTCCCAATAGTGGGAATGCTGATGGTGTTGATAACAGCAGTCCTGACACATCCAGCCAGAAACTTATTGATGATCTTAATAGGCAACTTAGAGCATTATGTGCCAATGTGTGGCACAGCAAACTTTTTAAGGCCTATCAGGCCGCAAATATCACCCCTAGGTGGTTGAGGATACGTACCATTCCACATGTTAATAATGCAGATGGTGAGTTGACTACACAATGGTCCAAAATACAGCATGAAGCAATGATGTCTTTCGTAGTTCAATTATATAAATTCCATAATCGGGCCATTGACAGTGGGCTAGCAGAGATCATGGTCCTGGCAGACAAATTGAAAGGTTATGAACAAGAGCCCTCTTTTGAGGCCAAACTTAATAAGGTCGCTTTAGATCTGAAAAAGTTCGATGCTGAATTACATTCTAGGAAAATGAAAAAATTCACAAGGGATCAGGAGGACTATTCTCGGGGCAACCCTTTCTCCTTTCAGTCAAAACATGTGAGATTTAACAATCTCCCTAATTCTGAAAGAAAGAGAAAAAGACCTAGGTCTATTTTGCGTAAAAGTAATCATGATGGTATTTCATCTTTTGAGGACACGTTCTCAGGTACTGATAACGAATCCCTGGCAGCAACTGGGTCCCCAACCCCCAAATGATGTTCTGGAAGTGTCCCTTTAGGAGCACACGCAGACGTGGGGGGCGCAAACACAGGAAAAGTTCACAACTTACAGGGGTTACTGGAGATGGCATTAGGGACCTGAATTGTTGCACTCATAATAACATTTTGAATTTGTCTAACTATGATCTGTCTGATGTACATATTCAGGTTTTGAATAAAGGTTTAAATTTTATACCTGGTTCTATTATATCTGAAGATGTATTTGCGCAAGATTTGATTCAATTTTGTAGATCTATCAATCTAAGAATGTTTTTTGGTGACTCTGGTTTCAATCTTGATGGTGGTAAATTCATATATCACAAATCTAATTTTTCTCCGCCAATGCATGCTGTTGTTCATCAGTTCCAAAATAGTGTACTTAAAGATATACATTTCCTTAGTTCGGATATTGCCTTTAAACATAATAACATCACTCTTATTGAGAGACGGGCAATTTTGGAACTTCAGAAGAACAAACAAATTGTAATAACATCAGCAGATAAAGGTGGAGCTGTAGTGGTCCAAAACTGGATAGATTATGATAAGGAAGCCCGGAGGCAATTGTTTGATGCCAGATACTATACACATATGGTGGTGGATCCCACATGTAGATTTACTAAATGTATTGAACGGTTTCTTAAGGATGCCAATGATAGGGGTGTCATTTCCAATGACACATTACACCAATTAACTATTAAGGATCCTAGTGTTCAACACATTTATTTTCTACCTAAGATTCATAAAGATACCAAGCATCCTCCGGGAAGACCAATAGTGTCTGGCAGAAATTATTTGACAGAGCCCTTATCATTGTTTTTGACCAAATATCTCAAACCTCTGTTACCATTCATTCGCTCCAGGCTGCAAGATACCACGAACTTCCTACAAATTATATCTGACACACAATTGGAAGCCGATTGGTTCTTGTGTACGCTTGATGTGAGCGCATTATATACCAACATTCCACATCAGGCAGGTCTTAAGGCTTTGGCATATTGGCTCAATAATACCAACTTGTATAGTTCCACATTCAATTCTTTCCTGGTGGACATGGCTAGGTATTTTTTCACTTGTAATGTCTTCTATTATAAAGATGAATGTTTCTGGCAAACTAAAGGTACGGCTATGGGGGCATCTTTTGCCCCCATATATGCTGACCTTTTCATGGCTTATGTGGAAATTGAGATGATTTATGATTCCACCAGAAACATTTTTCTTTCGGATATGGACATATGGAGACGTTACCTGGATGATGTATGGCTGGTGTGGTGGGGTACTGAGTCTAGATTAAAGGAGTTTGTTTGTTATTTGAATAACAATGAATGGGGTTTATATTTTACGGAACAACATGACATCAACCATATAATCTTTTTGGATGTGTTATTGCGAAAACTCCCTGATGGGACACTAGAATCGGAGATGTATAGAAAGTTCCCACAATATAACCCCCTACTACATGCCTCCAGTTACCATGCTCCACACATAGCTAGGAACATACCAAAGTCTCAATTCATCAGAGCTAAACGTATTTGCTCACAACAATCTACTTTTTGTTTGAATCAAAATGACCTTACACTAAGATTTAAGCAAAGGGGCTACAATGCTGGAACTATTGCAGTTGCCAAACGTCAGGTCAACAATATGCAACGTACTGATCTACTCCAATATAGGGACAGGTCGGATATACCATCTCAACCACTCAGACTCATTACAACTTATGGTCGTAACACCAATTGTCTACTGGAGATTGTCCGGAGACATTGGAATATTTTACAGTGTGACCCAGATGTTGCAAAGATCATCCCTGATAGGTGTATGTTCTCTTATAGGAATGGTAAAAAACTTAAATCCTATTTTAATCATTACAAATGCAGTGATAATAAATATACTGGCATGGTACAGAGAACCATTTCAGGTGATACTTTACGTGGTTGTTTCCCTTGTGGCCACTGCGTAAACTGTAAGTATATTTCTACAACTAAGGAGTTCTCAAGTAGAAATTGCCCCAAAGTTTTTGATTTAAATATTTTTGTGAACTGTAGCAGTGATTGGGCCATTTATTTGGCCACATGTAGCTGTGGAGCATTCTACATTGGGCAGACTTCCAGATGTATTAGATTACGTATTTCTGAACATCACAATAATATTAAACAAAAAAAGATGACTAATGCTCTATATAAACATCAGTTGATCCATTCAACGGCCAAATTTATGTTTATTATAATTGATGTTATACAAGGTGACCGTAGAAACAAAACTGGTTGGCACAGTATTTTGAATTGTAAAGAAAAAAAGTGGATAATTAAACTCGGTGGTCTTTTTTCTCCCGGGCTTAATGAATATTTATAAATATTCAACCAATGGGATCTGTGTATTGTATATTTAAACAGCATGTATTGGGGATGTTTTTATACACTGAAGAAGGCTGTGTAATTTACCAGCCGAAACCGGTCTGTCTGTATTTGCTGTTATGTTTTGTATTTAATACATTATTTCCAGTCACTCATTGCTGGCTCCATTCATTTTGTGTTCTCTTTATACAATAAAATACAAAATATTATCCAGCGTTTCCGTTTTTTGGATTACTATTTACCTTTGGAGAAGTAATCTGGTGGAATTGTGCCTGTATACGGAGGAGAGCCTTTATTGTTACTGGATTGGACATTGTGGTTCGTTGTGAGTTGGTGTACCTTCTTGTTAACTGTGTAAAAGTGTAAGGCGTACCTCACTATCCTATATACACTTATAGTAACAGTCAGGTGTGTCCCCCACCCCTGTGTAGAAATGTAGAAACAGTCAGGTGCCCCCCCACTATGCAGAAATATAGCAACAGTCAATGCCAAATGACCAATGTATACCCTGCAGACACAGCATACTATCTGTCCAAGTACAACACAAAGGTCAGCACCGCAATACAAACCACCTGGACTTGATCCACACATGCAATATAGATGGCCATACTGGGCATGCTCACACATCTAAACACATGAAAGCCATGTCAGCAAACAACAACTGACCAGACATATCTGACAATTGCAGTTCTTAGTGCAGACACATGTCAGTATGCACCACTCCTGCCTTACAAACACAGTGGATAGGAATACAGACATATATGTAAGGACAACACACTATTATAAGACAAAGGTAGACGAACATATATGTGTTGAAGAGGGTGACCATGACAAGAAGCCATCTGGACCTGTCCTACCCAGCACACAGGTAAAGGGCCCCAAACACATGAGGTGCAAGTGTCACTCACTGCAGATACTAGCCATCAGTATCTGTCAGCATGACAGTGTGTTGCACGTGCCAGCTGTGCAACATGACTGTACAAGGAAGTTGTCACCTAGTAGCTGTATACATGTACCTGTGGCATATGACCCTGTGTGTGCCCGCATGAGGCATGTCAACCCCTACATGAATGGGCTACAGCCCATGCACACCCCCCCCCATAGCAGCATCATGACAAGCCTGCTGATGTCATCCAATGTGAAATACACCTTTGGGGGAGCTGTAGCTCAGTAATCCCCATGGCACAGCCCATAACTGTGTACTGCTGTACTGATAAACTAGTTAGGTAGTAGTCCTAACCTGAAACTTGGCAACTGTGTGAGTGTGTGTATGTGTGCATGTCTCAGTCTCTGCCTGTGTAGAGAGAAATGCTTTCTAGGCTACTCACACTCAGTACAGTTCATATACGCAACATTGTCAAGGCTGCTGATGTCATGCACCTAGAAATACACCTCTGGGGAAAGCTTAGCCCAGTAATCTCCGTAGTGTGTCTTGTAAGTGCGTACTGCTGTAGTGTGATAAAGTAGTTAGGTAGGTGTTCTAACGCACACTTGGAAACTGTGTGAATGTGTGTGTGTCTCACTGCGTAGTGAGCAAAGCCTTTTAGGCCACTCACACCCCGTACAATACATATACTTGACTTTGGCAAGGCTGCTGATGTCACTAGAAATACACCTCTGGGGAAATCATAGCCCTATAATCTCCATAGCATGTCCTGTAACTGCACACTGCTGTAGTGTGATAAAGTAGTTAGGTTGGTGTTCTAACCCCAGTCTTGGCAATTGTGTGCATGTGTGTGAATCTTTGTGTCTCTGTCTGTTCATGACTGAGTTATGGACAATGCTTTTTAGGTCACACACACTCCTTAGAGTTCATATACCCAACGGTGGCAAGGCTGCTGAAGTCACTCACCTAGAAATACATCTCTGGGAAAGTCATAGCCCAATAATGTCTGTAGCATGGCCTGTAACCATGTACTGCTGTATTGTGATTTAGAACTGCGATAGGGTTCCATCACCACCCATGGCAGTTCTGGATTTTTTGCATGTGTTTCAATGTCTGTGTATGGAGCAATGCATCATAGGCTACTCAAGTGCAGTACAATTCAAATGCCCTATGTTGCCAATCCTGCTGATGTCATTCATTGCAAAATACTACTTTGGGGAGAAAGTTCTCTGTAATCCCTGTGATGCAACCTATAACTGCTCAATGCTCTAGTATAATATAGGCCTTGCAGGGGTTCTATACCCATACATGACAGTTGTGGATGTTTTGTGTGTGTTTCACTGTTTGTGTAGAGGGTGCAATGCATTTTAAACTAGTCACTCACAGTACAGGTGAAATGCCCTACTTTGGTAATCCTGCTGATGTCAGTCACTGTGAAATACACCTTTGGGGAGGAAGTACTCCAGTAATGTCCATGGTGCATACTATAACTGCGAAGTGCTGTAGTGTAATAAACTAGTTGGGTAGGGGTTCAACTCCTAGGCATGACAGGTGTGTGTGTGTGTGTGTGTGTGTGTGTGTGTGTGTGTGTGTGTGTGTGTGTGTGTGTGTGTGTGTGTGTGTGTGTGTGTGTGTGTGTGAGTGACTTGTATCCTGTGTAGAGGTCAGTGTGTGACACCTGTGGCCAATGTGGAGGGGTTTTTGCTCATTACTTTTATGGTGGCCCTACTATATATCACAATGTCAACCATACAGGGATAACAGATGTAAATTAGCTAGGAGGCTGGGGTGCAAAGCCATACCCATACACGTGACATCAAGGCCAGCCAATCCAAATTAGAAACCCCATTATTACCCAGAGCACACAATCAACCCATGTGTCACATGCACACACATGCCTAGGCAACAGCCAATATATGGTTAGTACACTAAATATTGGCCACTGATAGTAACTATGCAGTGATAGACGTGGGCTACAGAGGGCATGTCACCCTGGTCATCTGTGAAATATGCACATACATGCAGACAGTGTACCTCCACCATGTTCCCCAATGGACACCTGCACCACCTGTGGTACCTCCACATGTGACTCACAATGGACATACCTGAGAACATGCCCTGTATGGACAGATGACACTGACATCAGGGAATGCTGTTGGCATGCTGTCAATGTAGGTGAAGGGTAAACCTGCTGCCCATTACCAGTTCCTGCCACAGGTGGGCAAGACTGGCACAGCTGATGATAAGCTGTGTTCACAACATGGGCCAGACACCCCAGGTACAGTTCCACATGTCACTGTACATGCATGTGGGAGGTGTGCACATCCCAGACACCATCCATGTCATGGACTAAAGAACATATACTTGGCATGTGGTGTACAGCATTGGCCACACACAATAGTCACCCAGCTGACTGGATGGGGGATGCAATACTCACCTGTGTGGGCAAATGCAGTAACTACATCTCTGAGCCACAATGCAGACCATTGTCATGTGGCCTGATGCCATGGTATACCCATTGCCTACCCTTGTACATCCTGCTGGCACAGTTGACTACCACACACTCATGTAGACATGCACCCATGCATGTCAGAACTGGAACCCTGTGTATACGTGTGTGTGTGTTGTATGGTGCGTATGTCCACATCCACACTCACTACAACCCCCAGGGCATACTGAAGCATGCTGTCTGATGTCTGACATCTCCGCATACTCTTTGCCCATACAGCCTCCGTATGATCCGTGTGGTGCATGTGATACTTGCACATTGATGTGTTGTGGCAATCCCACTATTGAAGAGTTGCACTCCTGGCCCTGCCAAGTGTGTCAATGTGTGTGCATCCCAGTGTGAGTGTGCCTGTGTTGATGCTGGCACATGTTCATGCAGACAGGCACATGTACGACACCTACTGTATATCTACCGTATCAGTGTTGCAGATGTCACTCACCCTGACATATATGTTCTGAGTGCTCCACATCAGCTAACTCATGTAGTGCATCCAATAACTGCATCAAACTGTAATAGCACTACATTGTTGTCAGGGCTTTGATACCCTGTGCTGGTAGATGTGTTACACAAACATGCATCAGTTTTACCCTCCCACCCCTCCCTGACATGTATCTGCGTCTGTCTGCCTCCCCAACTCCCTCTCTGGTGGATGTGGAGACCCTCACCTGCCTTGCTTAGGCAGCAGCATGTGTATGTTACGTGATGCTCATGATCAGCTGATGGCTTCTGCATGAATTGCAGCCCTCCCCTAGCTGATTGCATGTGGAATAGCTGTGGTAACAAACCCATAGCCAATTGCATGGAAACACACTCCAATACCTAGGAACATCATGGTGGTGTTGGGCCTTTGCAGTCACTGTGAGCAGGAACTAGATTTAATGTTTGGTAAACAGCATCCCAGATGGATTGGGGATTTACCTCTAACAACATACACTGTGGAAAGAGGGCAACCAACAGGAGGGGGATGTGCCTGACCTAACTAAGATGGTAAGTGCTGCTATACTGCATTTGGAGTAATGTTGGTTTTACAGTGTTTGTTTGGATATGCCTATCGTATATGTCGTGATAGCTCCCATGTCAGTTCCATGTATATTTGGAATCCCCATCTGCAGGGTCATCTGCAGACTGGGCAGTGTTGTGCCTATGGTTTCATGTGTTAGTCACAGTGCATCAATCCATGGAATGCAGAAGGTAGCGTGAGGATTGCAGTCTGTAGATGGTGAAGGCCGTGACAGTTACTGACTTCATATCCCTCACAGGACATATGCTGCAACAGACCCTGTTACAATGGAAATTATATGGGGTTATCACAGTAACATGTCTATACTGGCCCTGTGTATATGCTGTCAGCCACACCTCTGTCAACCTTTGTACATATGGCATGCATGAAGTGTTGCATATGTGCTGTACACCATAAATACTGTCATCATATCTTAAAACAAGCCAGTGATATATTAGATTGCTACACATGTCGTACAGTAGTGGTTGTATTTCATGACATAAGCTGGACATTCTGTGAATGATTGTACAGTACTGAGATCTGTGTAGTGATGGTGAATGTTGGCAGTGTGTGTATTGTTAATATGTACCTCAGCCTATGTACAGACTGTGGTAGATTCATTGTTCTAGCTCGCCTTCTCTCAGATATTACATGCTGCCCCACTGTATGGTACCGTTTTGCTGTACATGTTTGTAGGGCCATACACACACATGTCCCATACCACAGAGAGCCATCATGACAAACTGTGTAGCAGCCCAGTATATGTAGGGTCATTCTGTGAGTGGCATATATGAGGATGGTGTAGAACAAATAGTCCATATACTGTAATATTATGCTAGTGACCATATGTGGCTGTTTTCACATTGGTTGTGGTTATGCACTGTCACACAGGTGTATCTTACCCTGTGCTGTGACATGGCTGTTGAGCCTGCTATATATGCAGGTACATGTGCATTACCCATGCAAGATGTAGGCCATTGTTGAGCCCGTCTGCCTGTAGCCTGCACAGTGCATTGTTACATGCCTAGCAGCTTAGTGCCCTTAAATGTTATGTATGTCAGACAGAGCAGTGGGATGCTGCACAGATGTATGTTAGCAACTAGTGGGTGGTATGTGCCCATGGCACCCCAGTACCAGTGGTCATTATGTGTCAGGCCAGACAGGTGTGTGTGACTCCAACACCTATGGTGCCAAATGTATACCAGTCATTATGTGTTATTCCCATCTACATGGCTGTCTACATCCATATTGTCAGGCCTGATACACATGTGGTGCACTAAGGAATCATGTGTATACCTCTGGACTGTAGATGGTGTGTCCGAAGTTCCACATATATTGGCCAATATCTTTGCTGCACTCCACAGGGGCATTACATGCCAGCAGCGGTACCTTACAATGATTTTCTTAGGATGTCTGTCAGTAGCCAATGGCACACATGTTATAAGCAGATGTCAGCATCCACACACACCATGTCTGTGAAGACAATCCCAATGACAGTAGCAAATGTCTAGTAATATACCTGCTATACATAGCTGTCATCTCATTGCACTACTACTGTGGGACTGTAGGGGCTGGCGTACGGCTACACTCGATGTCCAGGACATATGGTGGAAATATATGTGCATATACTTATCCAGATAGCTATATATATATAATTACACATGTGTACTACATTGAATTACCACTGTCATGGCAACCACCCACTATAATTCCCTACAGCACGTGGCCGTGGTCCCTTTACATTTCCTGTGTGATTGACATTAGTCCTGTGTGTGGGCATCAGTGATACAGGCAGCAGGTAGCAATACCTCTTACAGGAGAAACTGCTCACTCAGAGCAGATACATATTTGTAGGAGGTTCATGAACTACAGACAGACTGTGGGTAGAGTTGTGTAATGCTTTGCATAGTACTGGTGTTACAGGGTGTATGTGTGTACATACTAGTATACCTTGGAATGCAATCTGTCTGCATAGCTCACTAATGTGGGCCTAACCTCTTGCTGGGCAGAGGTATGCCTATCATGTATTGTCCACCCACCACACAGGTCCTGTGTCAGATATGACACTGGCAGTGTGCGTGTTGCATGCTATTAGTACATGGCTACATCCATGTCTATTTCTAACCTCAACTCCCTGACTAAGGGTATGTTGCAGACTATCCTGTAACACCAGCACCTTGCTTAGTGTATGGCAACAGTGTTCCACATATATGCCTGTGTTCCAGCCTCTGTCCCCCATCTACATACCAAGTTGTGCACATATGTCATGCTGTTGGGGGGTTTTCTGTAGTGGGCTGTGAGTATATCACACTGCCATTGCTGCCATTAATCCACTGCTGTTGTATCCCCCACACATACATTGGGGCTGGGGCCACATATGTGTGGGCATCACCTACACAACACATTTGCTCCCTTATGCACTGTAGAGGTTAGTGTATGTAACAATGGCATATGGTCTTGTATTATTGAGTCCAGGTGGGGAGCACCATAAATGACCTAGACTGTTACAAATGTGGGAGTATCAGGGGTGAACTTCCACAAGGTATGTGGATGTACAGTACCGTATACACCACCTATATTGACATTACTTACATGACTTGGGGTACTGCAAGCCTACTGCCTCCTGCCATACAGACTGTTCTGTGTGCTATGCCTTGCTATGTTCTGGGTATAACCCATTTGATCGCAAAACGTCTTTACCTCCTACGGAGTTTGTACAGAGTGTAGATAGAGGCTGCTGAACTACACACCTGCAGTACATACTGTTGATTGTGTGGTACCCTGTGGCCCAGTCTGGCACTATTGTACATTCAGAAGGAACTTGGCTTGGGCTGCAACAGTTGTGAACCTTTCCAGACTACTGTATAAGTATAACTGTTTCACAGTTGCAGTACTCTGTTTATTTGGTTGTCAGTATTTGAACAGCTATATGATATGGCATATAGGACTGTTATGGTATACAATCAAAGGAGTCCCATTTCTGCAAACCTGTGTGTGGTGTCTTTCCTATGACCTTTCTATTGGTATATGTTGCAGGCAATGATTGACATTAGTATGTGTAGCCCATGCAGTGTCCAGTTGTTCAGGTATAAACTGTAGGCATAGTGGCTGTTCCATATTGTGTGCACCTCCTACATATGTATCTTACTGTACATATATCTGCATGTGTATGTGTAGTCACACACACACACACACATATATATATATATATATATATATATATATATATATATATATATATATATAATGTGTATATCTGTATCTGCATATATGTGTCTGTGACGGCTTCTACATATTACATGTCCTGTGGGAGGCAGACTGTACCTGGTATTGCTGGGTGCATGTGTTTGGCTGTGGGGGGACGCCTATTTCTACAAGACATATAGTGTGTGGGGCCTCTCAAACCCATTAATGGTGCATGTGGACATAGGTGTGTTTGTTAATCTGCAATTGCTATCTACAGATGTATGGCCATATATACCTATATAGATATATTTATCTGCTAACAAATATATAGGTATATGTGCATAGATAGTGATATATATGAACATAGAGTTAGTAAAACCACATATATATTTGAATATATGTGTATCTATACATATATGGGTATATTGTATCTGTTAAGTTTGCACTATAGTTACACACGCATACATCTAGATGTTGGTATACATTCTCTGTACTGTTTCATGACAGGACTGGCTGATATGTTTCCGAAACATTGAATATCTGTGTACCTGTCATGGCTTAGTGGTACATTGGTTTGTCTAGGGTGAGCAGAGTCCTTGGTTTGAGCCTTGCAAGAGCTGTTTAATTTGTTGCTGGCCAGAACACGGCCCATTGGATAGAGAGTGATTAAGGCACCGTAAACAGTTGTAAGCAGGTTTGTGTGTTATGCCCAGCAACAAAATAAACAGGTCCTGCAAGGCTCGTAACCAGGACCCTGCACATCATACACAAAGTGATTTACCACTAAGCCATGGCAGATTTGAATAATCATGATGTTTTACACATAAATATAATCAAGCCCAGGTATACAACACTACAGGGAATGTATTCTGCCATGTAGATGCATTTGTGTGTGTATATATATTCATCTTTAAATGTATATAACATATCTATATATGTAGCTATAGGTATAGACATATATATATAAGCCAATAAATACATAGATACACATACAGCCATAGATATATATGTATATATGTATATGTATATATCTACATGTCCACATATATGCAGCACTAGGAATGCATATATGTCAGCATATATATGGCTCACCTTTCAAAGGGAGAAATCCATGTGCCCGGAATCTGGAAGGCCATAAGTATGTTCTCAATATTGCACAATCTTGCAATGCATGCATCAAATGTGCAATGTGTGAATGACACTATGCATTCGCTCATTGCAAATTAGGCAATTTGGTTGCAGATGCCATTATAGTGGGGATGGGAAATAATTGCCTATCCCCACTGTAGTGCACACTAGGAGTTCATATATCACAGTAGGGGGGTTGTGGGGGGCCCAGCCCCCCAGAGGGGGGATGCAGAGAGTCATGCCCCCTGCCTTTATGATATGTATTCCAACTTGCAGTTCGGGAGTCAGCGAAGGTGCCTTTAGAACTGCAGTTCTCTTATCTGTGGTGCAGTAAGAAATGACGGGTTAGTCCTTTCAGTCTGCAGAAAGGGCTGTTCGAAGGAATGGTTGTCCCCCTGTCAAAGGTAAACACATATGTATCAATATAGGTTTATATGGACATACATCTGTAGATGGAAACTGGGAATGTAACCACAACATATATGTCCACATGCACCACTGATGGGTTTGAGAGACCCAAACAACATACATCTGGCACAGATAGGTATTCCCCCCCAGCCAAATACGTCTGGCCTGCAATACAGTACCAACCTTAGCAGATCCCATAAGCAGGACCCTACACGACAAGGGCAGTACATGTTAACAGCACTCCATCCCACCTGTAGGATGTAAGGCAGGCATTACTAACATATCATGCAGTACAGTCAAGTGAGATGTCATGCTTGGGGGCACCCCCTGGGCAGATGCAGTATGTAGCTGAGATCCTTCATACAATCCAATAGCCCTACACCTGACAATGGATTCACCAATGTTGGCAGGGACATCCACAAACCCACCATGTCAGCTGGGAACTACCACCCAGTAGTCTGATGACCTTGGTCTGCAAGGACATGGAACATATCAACAGTGAACCCATGGCCAATGTCACTGGTTATCTGAACACACAGGACCCCACCAATGTTGGACTTGTCAAAGGCAGAGAATACAGCCTGATCCTGGTATACCTCCTCAACCCAATCATGACAGGTGTAGATGAGGGTTAGGAGGTGCACAATGCCTATGTATATCATAGCAGGCTTTTGTACACCATCCTGCATGTAGGAATGTATGTAGTTGTTATGGGATCTACCTCCGTTCACAGAGTATGTTTCCACCAGGACTGCTTGGCATATGCCAACATACCATAGGGCCATCTCATGGGCATACAGTCCTTCACAGGTCATAGATGTGTCAATGCCCTCCTCCACACTGTTGAGGTGGGCAGCACTACCGGGGTTGCTATAACTCACTGGGTGTGGCTGTTGTGGACACGACTGCCATTATTGCAGTTACTGTAGCATCTATCCCCCCACATAGTTGTCTGTAATACTGTACAGTGTTTGTAATCAGGTTGTTAGTTGTTGTTTACACCATTCACAGTAGCTGAGCACCTCACACCCTCCTAAGGGTAGGGTTATATCACCGGCATTGGTACACACATGTTACTTAGATGAGGATCGCAGTAGAGTGGGGAGAGGGACATACATCCTTCTGTTTGCATGTTCATTGTTATCCACATTGCAGTCTACATATATAGCACTGTGTGGTTGTGCCTATCCTGTCTTGGTGAGATTACATGTGCAACAGATGTGTTACCTACATGGGGACATACCTCCATGTGTACAGTCCTGTACCTGTACTGCATCCAAACCAAAGGCACTGTGTGTTGTACCCAGCCATGGCATGTGTACCACCCACTACACTTACTGGTGTCCACTGTAGAAGGCCTGCTGATAGCACTACACCCATCAGCCATGTGGCACATAGCCAAACACAACACAATCAGAACAGATACTGATGACAACAATACAACATTGTTAATTACAGCTATGATGTATCATGGCTGCACAGCTATACCTTCCAAGATATTAGCATTTCACTTTACTGCTGACAACATGCTACACATCATTCTATTGCTACACTGTTGTACAGTCACCCTGTACCACAGAACAATGTTAACCTGTCCCTTCATCGATGTTACAGATGTCAGGGAGTGGCATAGGTATCATCATATGCACAGGGTGTGTTGTTGGTTTGCCAGTGGCCTAGGCTGAGCCATACAATTGACAACATGTGTGTGTGTGAGGAGGCTGAGTATTGTTATGGGCCACTGGTGATGTGTGTGCAGGTATGTGGTTGCCCTAGGTTCTTTGTTTATGTGTGTGTGTCTGCATGCACACAGTTCCTCCATGTGGCTGTCCTATACAGGGAATTTTAGGACAGCTGTAGACTGTACCTGGCAGGGTTTGCAGTTCACCATCTCCGGCCATGGACACGGGACCTGTGCCTGGCAAGGGTGCCACTGGCAGTATCAGGTACAGAGCCAGACTGAGTTCTGTCCCCCGCATTTGACAGATGTCCACTGGATCCAGGTCCCTCCTGGGACTGGCCAGGGCCATGTGAACGTGGTCTGCTATGATGGGCTGTGGACAGCCCCCCCTCACAGTGCTGGGGCTGGTACTGCCACTACAGGAGTGGCTGTGACTGGTTGGACGTCCAAGGTGACCTCCAACTGCTGGTGTTGCTGGCATACATCCACGTAGCCATCACAACCATCCCATCCTGTCCTGATGCCTGGACATGACATTGTGGATGAGTTCCAATGTCTCACCCCACCATCTATCCATGACCTTGGTGTAATTACGGATGGCACCTGCTAGGTCATGGATGCTGTCAGTTACAGAGGTGTGATGAGCCCTCTGCATCCTTAGACCCTGCCTGGTGCACCATTCCA
The DNA here is from genome assembly GCF_019279795.1 of Protopterus annectens. Classification (NCBI taxonomy): domain Eukaryota; kingdom Metazoa; phylum Chordata; order Ceratodontiformes; family Protopteridae; genus Protopterus; species Protopterus annectens. Next base: position 133,423,021 of record NC_056734.1, read on the forward strand.
TTCATGCCTGTGCCTCCATGACAGTCTGGAACATGCGTGTGGTTGAAATAGATGTGGCACATCTGCCAGGGGCATGATAGCCAGCAGTGCTCCTACGAGCACCCATACACATCTGCCTATGTGATACCCCACCAGACAGCTGGCTATGGCTGCTGTTTCCTGACACATGTGCCATTGATATCACACTGTCCTGGCCAATGCCCACCATAGGCTGTCCCTCAGCTAGGGTCAATGGTGATAAGGTGTGTAAAGGCAATGTGACTGTGTGCATGGATGGTGTAGATATGTGTGGGTTGTAAATTGGTGGCCCGGTGGCAGCCCCTCACGACCCTTCCTATGCTTCAAGACACCTATCTTCATGGTTACTGTCTGTATCAGTGACAATTCCCTGCAGGGGGGACCCAGCCCCACCTCGCCACCTGTGAGGGGAAAACAGGGAACAGACTATAAGACCTGTACAACACCACTAAACAGTACATACACACACACACACACACACACACACACACACACACACACACACACACACACACACACACACACGTGTGTGTGTGCAGACATGGCCACACACACAGACATTCATACATGCAGTCGACATACATGGCAACTCATACACTACACCAGACAGCATCTACAGACAGCTCCCACAACCTCATAACACACACAATAGCAGGCGATGGTGCAGTACAGTATCACACACATACCTGTAATTACACACATGTCAGCATGCAGGACATGTGGGGCTAAACAGCATGCAGCGCAACTGTAGTCAATCCCTGTTACCAACATTATACATGGCTGTGATGCATGGCTTCTGTTTGTAGGTGATGGCCCTCCCCCTGGAACTCACTGCACCCATGTCCACAGCATTACTGTGCATATGTTCAGCACCCTGGCATGTACTGTGCACCATACCTCACGGGTGTACACACCATTGCAGGATATGTCTCTGTGTGTCAGTTGTGTTTCTGCTGCTGCTCACAGCCTCCTTGTGTTCCTGGATCACATGTAGACATGTGTTTAGTGAATGCTTGATGTGTGTTCACATATGTCATCATCAGGTGTACATATATGAGTGGTAGACTATCATTAGACCGACCACAGACACAATGTACTATAGCTATGATGAGTGTAGAGACCATTATTGACCATGATTGGGCCGTGGCTGATGTTGCATGTGGTACACATAGGTTCATAGGTGCGTACTGGTCTATTGGTCCTGGGGGCTACATAAGCCTAGCCACAGGGATTTCTAGCCATGCACCACCCACTAATGTTATTCCCCTATGCCCCTGTCAGGCTGTGGCACAGACGTGCTATCCAGGGTGTATTCCCCATTTCCCATCTAATTGCCAAGTGTTTCTGTAAAGAGGGCCAATGAGTAGCTTTGTCTGACATGTATGGGTAGTCTGTTCCAGAGTGTGGTGATTCCCCAGGACAGAGCCCTATCCCTCCAGTATGTTCTGTGTAATGTGCTGATTAGGTTTAGGACCCTGGAGCGTGTGTTAGCAGAGGGAGTGGGATGTCATTATATGTAGCATGTTCAACTGCTCTGTGTATGACATAGCTGTGTATGCTGGGCAGATGTTAGCTATGCCTGGGCAATGTGCACTGGAGTGTAGCCATAGTTGTCTGAGATGGACTGTGTGTTACATGTGTTTGGGGCTGGTAATCCCATTAGTGAAGTGTGTGCTGTGTCAGTGCACATGTACAGCATCCATTATGGGTAGGTGTGTTAGATGTGTACATGGTCTACACCTTAGCTATGACATGCACAGTGAGTTGCCAAGCATAACCTTAAATCATACTCACCGGCATCCGGCCGCTGCCTTGCTGGTATACCAGAGGTACCTACATTGAGATGGGATAGAGCTGATGTCAGTGGCCACAGCTGTGGCATTGCTACAGGGTGGCTGCAATATTACAATACAACAACAGCTGAAGTCTACAGTACTACAGTTTATGCATTACTGCTTATCTGTACTACACAGCAACATACCCCACATCTCATATATGCATGGTCTACCTGTACAGATGCATACACTACAGTAGTCTACTGATATGCCCTGGAACCTTACCTGCATGCTCAGTGTGTGGTGTGTGAGTAGCAACCACTTACATGACTGTATAAGTCTGGAGCTCCTCCACTCTGTTGGGGGGGTGGATGTTTTTGCCCCCCCCCCGTTGCAAGGTGGTCACCCCGCACAGCAGTGGCACGATGACGTACTTGCTGGAGCACGTCACTACAATGGTGGTGGACCTGCTCATAAGTACGGCTGTGCATCCCCACCTCATTCACCCTGCGGACCACATCAGTCCACATGGCTGTTCTCTCCTGCTGGTCCAGGCTTGTCCATGAGAACAACAGCTGATAGTTGTGGATGATGCCGGTGATGCTAATCTCCTGCTCAGCGGCACTGTAGGCAGGGTTCCTCGGGTGTGCTATACTCCCTGAAAGACATAATGATGGAAATATGTCTGAGCAACTCATAGTTCAAGTTTACCATAATACAATACACATATCAGTCTCCCGCTACCATATCAGCTCCAACATAATGTTCACAATACGCTAGTGGTATGTGTCAGGTATGTGCACCATTGGGCCATATATTGTATTGTACAACACTTTCTGCTATATGGTTATAGACATGTTCCTTGTGGGGACACTAGAGTTGCAGGGCTGTTACAGGGTATTTCACCTGCATGCCATTGTCACTGCCACTATGTTTCCACATATGCATGTGGTAGGCCTGCTATGTGATTGCCACACATCTGCCATTCTATGGTATTGGGGATATCTATGCATGCTGTTGGACATGTTCTGGGATTGTGTGGACTATTACAGCCCACATATGTTCCATGACAGTTACACACCAGTATGTGTAGGGATTATTTGCCAGCAGGAACACCACTCCAACCTAATATGCACATGTTACCAGTCCACTTCACATCCATGGCCCACCATGGAACCTCATTATCTACTGTTCCACCACTACCTTCATGTGGAACCACCTCAGGGGATGGTGTCCCCCCCCCCCATGGAGCACACACAAACATGTGTCTGACACCCAGTTAGGTCACGGGTATTGTGCATAGGGAGCTCCACAGAGACATGGAGTATGTGCTACATCACCTGGAAGCATGCAGTACACATACATAAGGTTCGATATGCATGTTCTTCCTACCCAGGTAAAAGGTAAAATGTAGCCTAGTTTCAGTGGCTGTATTCCAATAGGTTTGGAATTCACAGAGAAAACCAGCACTGAGTCTACACAGTTGCTTTACAGCTTATTGAATAGCTCGTCCATCTTGGATTAGGTGATTAGCATGCAATTCAGCTTCCTATGCTTTAATTAGCATGTCACAACATTTACAGTGTTTGCGCAGCTCTACCCTGTGTGCAGAGTGACTTACTGAATACAAAACAGTGTGCTATCATGTACATGTTGCACCATGACACACACATGGTTTTAGCAGCTCATGTAGGACTTATTGAATCTGCACCTATGAGTGTTTGAGTCCAATTTTATCAAAAATTGTATTATGCATAAGATAATGAGTCAAACCAATCATAAAAACTGGGAATTTTTTAATCACTTAGAACATTTTATTAAACAATACTGAAAAAATGCACTACCTCAAAAGGTAACAAATGTGAACGATACTATTAATATGAAAAACAGCACACGATACAATCCTTTATGTGTCTTGATAAATTACATTTTGGCTGTTGCACCACATAGGTATGTCACACCTGAAATTGTTTACACCTGAAATTGTTGTTTATGATGTACTTTGTTGCCCTTTTTTACTCATACTTTTTAAATTTAGAATAACCTGCATAAAAATCATTGCTGTAATAAAGCCTGTCAACATACAGTGAGCCATAAATATATAATGGTTGAAATGCAGTAACTCTTATCAAATGTTGCAAATATAAAACATCAGATGACTGATATTAGAAAGTAGTAAACAGTACCATCATAATATCACATAGAATGTTTCTTTTCTAACATCAAAAACATATCTTCCAGACAAATTCTTTGCCACATCTCCAAGTGTTAGATTAGATGAAAGTGATTAGCATATATTGATTTAAACTGTAATTGTTATGCATGGCAGAATTCATAACACAATCATGACTCATTAAATAAAAAATAGAACTTCAATGGACTAAAAGAAAGGTACACTGACACTGAACAGATATTAATATCCATTCAGCATCCATGTGCCTTTCTTTTATTCCATTGAAGTTCTATTTTTTATAATTCTAAGTCTTCACAGTTTGCAGTTTTATTATAATATGACTCGTTAAATGTAGTGGAATTCTGCATTACACAGTTCTGTGACTTAGATGGTTCCTTGACATGCATGTAGACAGCCCTTTATGGAGTCCTTTCATGGTACACTATCTACACCATCTGTTGGAGTATTTAAAGGTGAGCTATTGAATTTTCACATATCATTTAAAAAAGATGCCTCTTTAACATACTTTCTGTATGATGTGTCAGGTCATTAAGTTAAGTTACATCTTCAAATTTTGTTGGGCCCATATATCACAGTAGGGGGGTTGTGGGTGGCCCAGCCCCCCAGAGGGGGGATGCAAGGAGTCATGCCCCTGCCTTTATGATATGTATTCCAACTTGCAGTTCAAGAGTCAGCGAAGGTGCCTTTAGAACTGCAGTTCTCTTTATCTGTGGTGCAGTAAGAAATGACGGGTTAGTCCTTTCAGTCTGCAGAAAGGGCTGTTCAAGGAATGGTTGTCCCCCTGTCAAAGGTGAACACATATATATCAATATAGGTATATATGGACATACATCTGTAGATGAAACTGGGAACGTAACCACAACATATACATCCACATGCACCATTGATGGGTTTGAGAGACTCAAACAACATACATCTGGCACAGATAGGTATCCCCCCAGCCAAATACATCTGGCCTGCAATACAGTACCAACCTTAGCAGATCCCACAAGCAGGACCCTACACGACAAGGGCAGTACATGTTAACAATACTCCATCCCACCTGTAGGATGTCAGGCTGGCATTACTAACATATCATGCAGTACAGTCAAGTGACGTGTCATGCTTGGGGGAACTCCCTACATAGTTGCAGTAAGTAGCTGGGATCCCTCATCCATGCCAATAGCCCTACACCTGACAATGGATTCACCAATGTTGGCAGGGACGACCACAAATCCACCATGTCAGCTGGGAACTACCACCCAGTAGTCTGATGACCTTGGTCTGCAAGGACATGGAACATATCAACAGTGAACCCATGGCCAATGTCACTGGTTATCTGAACACACAGGACCCCACCAATGTTGGACTTGTCAAAGGCAGAGAATACAGCCTGATCCTGGTATACCTCCTCAACCCAATCATGACAGGTGTAGATGAGGGTTAGGAGGTGCACAATGCCTATGTATATCATAGCAGGCTTTTGTACACCATCCTGCATGTAGGAATGTATGTAGTTGTTATGGGATCTACCTCCATTCACAGAGTATGTTTCCACCAGGACTGCTTGGCATATGCCAACATACCATAGGGCCATCTCATGGGCATACAGTCCTTCACAGGTCATAGATGTGTCAATGCCCTCCTCCACACTGTTGAGGTGGGCAGCACTACCGGGGTTGCTATAACTCACTGGGTGTGGCTGTTGTGGACACGACTGCCATTATTGCAGTTACTGTAGCATCTATCCCCCCACATAGCTGTCTGTAATACTGTACAGTGTTTGTAATCAGGTTGTTAGTTGTTGTTTACACCATTCACAGTAGCTGAGCACCTCACACCCTCCTAAGGGTAGGGTTATATCACCGGCATTGGTACACACATGTTACTTAGATGAGGATCGCAGTAGAGTGGGGAGAGGGACATACATCCTGCTGTTTGCATGTTCATTGTTATCCACATTGCAGTCTACATATATAGCACTGTGTGGTTGTGCCTATCCTGTCTTGGTGGGATTACATGTGCAACAGATGTGTTACCTACATGGGGACATACCTCCATGTGTACAGTCCTGTACCTGTACTGCATCCAAACCAAAGGCACTGTGTGTTGTACCCAGCCATGGCATGTGTACCACCCACTACACTTACTGGTGTCCACTGTAGAAGGCCTGCTGATAGCACTACACCCATCAGCCATGTGGCACATAGCCAAACACAACGCAATCAGAACAGATACTGATGACAACAATACAACATTGTTAATTACAGCTATGATGTATCATGGCTGCACAGCTATACCTTCCAAGATATTAGCATTTCACTTTTACTGCTGACAACATGCTACACATCATTCTATTGCTACACTGTTGTACAGTCACCCTGTACCACAGAACAATGTTAACCTGTCCCTTCATCGATGTTACAGATGTCAGGGAGTGGCATAGGTATCATCATATGCACAGGGTGTGTTGTTGGTTTGCCAGTGGCCTAGGCTGAGCCATACAATTGACAACATGTGTGTGTGTGAGGAGGCTGAGTATTGTTATGGGCCACTGGTGATGTGTGTGCAGGTATGTGGTTGCCCTAGGTTCTTTGTTTATGTGTGTGCGTCTGCATGCACACAGTTCCCCCATGTGGCTGTCCTATACAGGGAATTTTAGGACAGCTGCAGACTGTACCTGGCATGGTTTGCAGTTCACCATCTCCGGCCATGGACACGGGACCTGTGCCTGGCAAGGGTGCCACTGGCAGTATCAGGTACAGAGCTAGACTGAGTTCTGTCCCCCGCATTTGACAGATGTCCACTGGATCCAGGTCCCTCCTGGGACTGGCCAGGGCCATGTGAACGTGGTCTGCTATGATGGGCTGTGGACAGCCCCCCTCACAGTGCTGGGGCTGGTACTGCCACTACAGGAGCGGCTGTGACTGGTTGGACGTCCAAGGTGACCTCCAACTGCTGGTGTTGCTGGCATACATCCACGTAGCCATCACAACCATCCCATCCTGTCCTGATGCCTGGACATGACATTGTGGATGAGTTCCAATGTCTCACCCCACCATCTATCCATGACCTTGGTGTAATTACGGATGGCACCTGCTAGGTCATGGATGCTGTCAGTTACAGAGGTGTGATGAGCCCTCTGCATCCTTAGACCCTGCCTGGTGCACCATTCCATTCGTGCCTGTGCCTCCATGACAGTCTGGAACATGCGTGTGGTTGAAATAGATGTGGCACGTCTGCCAGGGGCATGATAGCCAGCAGTGCTCATACGAGCACCCATACACATCTGCCTATGTGATACCCCACCAGACAGCTGGCTATGGCTGCTCTTTCCTGACACATGTGCCATTGATATCACACTGTCCTGGCCAATGCCCACCGTAGGCTGTCCCTCAGCTAGGGTCAATGGTGATAAGGTGTGTAAAGGCAATGTGACTGTGTGCATGGATGTTGTGGATATGTGTGGGTTGTAAATTGGTGGCCTGGCGGCAGCCCCTCATGACCCTTCCTATGCTTCAACACACCTATCTTCATGGTTACTGTCTGTATCAGTGACAATTCCCTGCAGGGGGGACCCAGCCCCACCTCTCCACCTGTGAGGGGAAAACAGGGAACAGACTATAAGACCTGTACAACACCACTAAACAGTACACACACACACACACACACACACACACACACACACACACACACACACACACACACACACACACACACGTGTGTGTGCAGACATGGCCACACACACAGACATTCATACATGCAGTCAACATACATGGCAACTCATACACTACACCAGACAGCATCTACAGACAGCTCCCACAACCTCATAACACACACAATAGCAGGCGATGGTGCAGTACAGTATCACACACATACCTGTAATTACACACATGTCAGCATGCAGGACATGTGGGCTAAACAGCATGCAGCTTAACTGTAGTCAATCCCTGTTACCAACATTATACATGGCTGTGATGCATGGCTTCTGTTTGTAGGTGATGGCCCTCCCCTGAACTCACTGCACCCATGTCTACAGCATTACTGTGCATATGTTCAGCACCCTGGTATGTACTGTGCACCATACCTCACGGGTGTACACACCATTGCAGGATATGTCTCTGTGTGTCAGTTGTGTTTCTGCTGCTGCTCACAGCCTCCTTGTGTTCCTGGATCACATGTAGACATGTGTTTAGTGAATGCTTGATGTGTGTTCACATATGTCATCAACAGGTGTACATATATGAGTGGTAGACTATCATTAGACCGACCACAGACACAATGTACTATAGCTATGATGAGTGTAGAGACCATTATTGACCATGATTGGGCCGTGGCTGATGTTGCATGTGGTACACATAGGTTCATAGGTGCTGCACTGGTCTATTGGTCCTGGGGCCTACATAAGCCTAGCCACAGGGATTTCCAGCCATGCACCACCCACTAATGTTATTCCCCTATGCCCCTGTCAGGCTGTGGCACAGACATGCTATCCAGGGTGTATTCCCCATTTCCCATCTAATTGCCAAGTGTTTCTGTAAAGAGGGCCAATGAGTAGCTTTGCCTGACATGTATGGGTAGTCTGTTCCAGAGTGTGGTGATTACCCAGGACAGAGCCCTATCCCTCCAGTATGTTCTGTGTAATGTGTTGATTAGGTTTAGGACCCTGGAGCGTGTGTTAGCAGAGGGAGTGGGATGTCATTATATGTAGCATGTTCAACTGCTCTGTGTATGACATAGCTGTGTATGCTGGGCAGATGTTAGCTATGCCTGGGCAATGTGCACTGGAGTGTAGCCATAGTTGTCTGAGATGGACTGTGTGTTGCATGTGTTTGGGGCTGGTAATCCCATTAGTGAAGTGTGTGCTGTGTCAGTGCACATGTACAGCATCCATTATGGGTAGGTGTGTTAGATGTTTACACGGTCTACACCTTAGCTATGACATGCACAGTGAGTTGCCAAGCATAACCTTAAATCATACTCACCGGCATCCGGCCGCTGCCTTGCTGGTATCCCAGAGGTACCTACATTGAGATGGGATAGAGCTGATGTCAGTGGCCACAGCTGTGGCATTGCTACAGGGTGGCTGCAATATTACAATACAACAACAGCTGAAGTCTACAGTACTACAGTTTATGCATTACTGCTTATCTGTACTACACAGCAACATACCCCACATCTCATATATGCATGGTCTACCTGTACAGATGCATACACTACAGTAGTCTACTGATATGTCCTGGAACCTTACCTGCATGCTCAATGTGTGGTGTGTGAGTAGCAACCACTTCCACGACTGTATAAGTCTGGAGCTCCTCCACTCTGTTGAGGGGGGGTGGATGTTTTTGTCCCCCCCCGTTGCAAGGTGGTCACCCCATACAGCAGTGGCATGATGACGTACTTGCTGGAGCAGGTCACTACAATGGTGGTGGACCTGCTCATAAGTACGGCTGTGCATCCCCACCTCATTCACCCTGCGGACCACATCAGTCCACATGGCTGTTCTCTCCTGCTGGTCCAGGCTTGTCCATGAGAACAACAGCTGATAGTTGTGGATGATGCCGGTGATGCTAATCTCCTGCTCAGCGGCACTGTAGGCAGGGTTCCTCGGGTGTGCTATACTCCCTGAAAGACATAATGATGGAAATATGTCTGAGCAACTCATAGTTCAAGTTTACCATAATACAATACACATATCAGTCTCCGCTACCATATCAGCTCCAACATAATGTTCACACACGCTTAGTGGTATGTGTCAGGTATGTGCACCATTGGGCCATATATTGTATTGTACAACACTTTCTGCTATATGGTTATAGACATGTTCCTTGTGGGGACACTAGAGTTGCAGGGCTGTTACAGGGTATTTCACCTGCATGCCATTGTCACTGCCACTATGTTTCCACATATGCATGTGGTAGGCCTGCTATGTGATTGCCACACATCTGCCATTCTATGGTATTGGGGATATCTATGCATGCTGTTGGACATGTTCTGGGATTGTGTGGACTATTACAGCCCACATATGTTCCATGACAGTTACACACCAGTATGTGTAGGGATTATTTGCCAGCAGGAACACCACTCCAACCTAATATGCACATGTTACCAGTCCACTTCACATCCATGGCCCACCATGGAACCTCATTATCTACTGTTCCACCACTACCTTCATGTGGAACCACCTCAGGGGATGGTGTCCCCCCCCCATGGAGCACACACAAACATGTGTGTCTGACACCCAGTTAGGTCACGGGTATTGTGCATAGGGAGCTCCACAGTGACATGGGGTATGTGCTACATCACCTGGAAGCATGCAGTACACATGCATAAGGTTCGATATGCATGTTCTTCCTGCCCAGGTAAAAGGTAAAATGTAGCCTAGTTTCAGTGGCTGTATTCCAATAGGTTTGGAATTCACAGAGAAAACCAGCACTGAGTCTACACAGTTGCTTTACAGCTCATTGAATAGCTCGTCCATCTTGGATTAGGTGATTAGCATGCAATTCAGCTTCCTATGCTTTAATTAGCATGTCACAACATTTACAGTGTTTGCGCAGCTCTACCCTGTGTGCAGAGTGACTTACTGAATACAAAACAGTGTGCTATCATGTACATGTTGCACCATGACACACACATGGTTTTAGCAGCTCATGTAGGACTTATTGAATCTGCACCTATGAGTGTTTGAGTCCAATTTTATCAAAAATTGTATTATGCATAAGATAATGAGTCAAACCAATCATAAAAACTGGGAATTTTTTAATCACTTAGAACATTTTATTAAACAATACTTAAAAAATGCACTACCTCAAAAGGTAACAAATGTGAACTATACTATTAATATGAAAAACAGCACACGATACAATCCTTTATGTGTCTTGATAAATGACATTTTGGCTGTTGCACCACATAGGTATGTCACACCTGAAATTGTTTACACCTGAAATTGTTGTTTATGATGTACTTTGTTGCCCTTTTTTACTCATACTTTTTAAATTTAGAATAACCTGCATAAAAATCATTGCTGTAATAAAGCCTGTCAACATACAGTGAGCCATAAATATATAATGGTTGAAATGCAGTAACTCTTATCAAATGTTGCAAATATAAAACATCAGATGACTGATATTAGAAAGTAGTAAACAGTACCATCATAATATCACATAGAATGTTTCTTTTCTAACATCAAAAACATATCTTCCAGACAAATTCTTTGCCACATCTCCAAGTGTTAGATTAGATGAAAGTGATTAGCATATATTGATTTAAACTGTAATTGTTATGCATGGCAGAATTCATAACACAATCATGACTCATAAAATAAAAAATAGAACTTCAATGGACTAAAAGAAAGGTACACTGACACTGAACAGATATTAATATCCGTTCAGCATCCATGTGCCTTTCTTTTATTCCATTGAAGTTCTATTTTTTATAATCCTAAGTCTTCACAGTTTGCAGTTTTATTATAATATGACTCATTAAATGTAGTGAAATTCTGCATTACACAGTTCTGTGCCTTAGATGGTTCCTTGACATGCATGTAGACAACCCTTTATGGAGTCCTTTCATGGTACACTATCTACACCATCTGCTGGAGTATTTAAAGGTGAGCTATTGAATTTTCACATATCATTTCAAAAGGATGCCTCTTTAACATACTTTCTGTATGATGTGTCAGGTCATTAAGTTAAGTTACATCTTCAAATTTTGTTGATTTTACTGTTTAATGTATCTCTTATGCATTATTTATCATTATCGCAATGATGTCATTGTTTGTTATTATATTCAGTTCTTATCTGTAGCACATAATCATGTTGTAATGGTAATGTTGTAATTAAAGTCTCTCAACAGCTGGTACTGTTATAACTCTGTCACAGTCCATGTTGGCGTGAACAACTTGAGACGTATCTCCCTGGACTATATGAAGAGAAACATGATTGAGCTTGCTGAATATGTGTCCAAGGCAATTATGTCCCTAGCCTTAAGCAGCATTCTACCGTCAACCATAATGATGTCTCAATACAAACAGAAAATGACTGACTTTAACAATTGGCTTAGTTTCTGGTGTCATTCCAGGGAGCTCCGGTACGTGACAGCCTAGGAAGATATGATCGACAGACCATGATGCTTTGCTAGAGATGGCCTGCATCTGCCTCACTTGGGCATCAGACTTCTGGCAAAGCCCTTGCCTTCCCCATAGTGACTTTTTTAGGAAAAGTCATGAGGTTTATACTACCAACATAAAAATTTCAAAAAAACACAAATTAAAGGTCATGCTGCTAAACGCTAGAAGTCTCAATATGATACTGCACTCATTGCAAGCATTCTTAACCTTGAAGATGATGACATTTCTGCAGTCACAGAAACCTGGTTTAAAGCTGTGGAGCACACCCAAACCTTACCTGGTTACTCAGGGTCTATATTAAATCATCGACTGCTTAACTTGTCAAATGCCAAACATTGATAGCTAAGGGTCGAAAACTGACAATGTCAAACAGCCAGTTAAGCGAATTCTTTCATTGGAAAAGAATTCAAATGACCATGCCAAAGTAAAACAAATTTCCAAGCCATAACAAAGTGGGGGGTTTAATCCCCCACACCCCCTGATGTGTGGGGCTGTGCCACCCACACCCCCCCAACTAACTATACTAACTCCAAGATCAGTCTACATTGGGGAAAGGGCAAATTCTTGATAATGGCCAAGCAAATTCTTTCCAGATGAAAGAATTCACTTAACTGGCCGTTCAACATTGTCAATTTTCAACCCTTAGCTGTCAACATTTAGGAGATCGACATACTAAGCAGTCAATGAAATAATATAGATCCTTTACTCATCCTATCATGCATTCAGACCCCAAACCATGGGCAGCAAAGCCAAAGGAGGTGGAATTTCAATATATACTAAAGACACACACACCTCCAGGCTGGTCAAACAGTATGATGCACAGGAGATACTCCAGGTACAGTTAACCGTTGACAAGACCTCTAGTAAAATCATATCTAGCTAAAGGCCCCCAAATTTGAATCAATTTGCCAACTCCACCTATATGGACCTCTTCAATTCTATCAAGATTCAACCCTTTACCCTGATCCTGGGCGACTTTAACTGACTAACCATAGATTGGAAAAACTACTCATGCCAGAACACAGATGCCCAGAGATTTCTTGATTTTATCAATGCAAATGTCTTGAAACAGCTAGTCAATACCCCCACAACAGGTGATAATATATTAGATTTGGTATTAACCAGCATGAGTAACCACTGCTGCACCCCTACAGTATCATCCTCCCTGGTAAGATCCAACCATAAAGTGGCCACTTTCGAAGTCACCATCTCCCCTGACCCCCTCTAGCTAGGGTCAAACAAAAACAACTTCTCCAAAGCTGATTGCAACCTCTTGGGGGATGGTATAATACAGCTTCACAGCCTCTTTCCCCTCTGTAGGAATTTTCAACAGTATCAAATCTACACCAAAGTACTATACAAGCATTTATATAGATGCATGGAATCAAGAATACCCGACAGGACAAAATCATCTTCTGCAAGAAGAGTAAACCTCTCTGGTGGACATCTGCAATAAATAAACTGTATAACAAAAGGGAAAAAAAATGCTGTCCAGGACCAAGAAGGAGCAGGTGCCCAATGGAAGCAATCTCTCCTTAGCCTGAACAAGCAAATAAGAGCACTTGTGAAATCCTCTAAAGCCAACTTCGAGTCTAAATTGGCCACATCTACTTAGAGAGAGTCATAATACCTTCTTCACATATGTACATAATCTCAAAGGAAGCACCCAGATCTGTTCAGAAACGGTGGTCAAGGACACCACATACACAAATGCTGTAGATATAGCCACTCTACTGGCTGACAGATTAAGCGAAAACTTCACCACTCTCTCCACCCTATCAGTAAATCAGGATATCCCCAGTACCTGCCCCCCCTCCCCTAATCTGTAGGGAACAGGTAATCTCTGCCCTATCAAAGGCAACAAATACAGCTTCCATGGGACCTGATAACATCCTAGGCTGCATCCTACATTAACTCAGGCATGAACTTGCAGCACCATTAGGCACCCTATTCAACCAAAGCCTGAGTATCAGTTTTGTCCCAGTCGAGTGGAGGACAGCCACTGTCATCCCTTTACATAAAAGTGGAGCATCTACTGGTCCGGGAAATTTTAGACCCATCAGCTTAATTAGCCTGATCTGCAAGGCCATGGAATGGATTATCATGGACCTCATTAACAAGGGCATTGGCAACCTGCAAACACTTGACCACATACAGTTTGGCTTTGTCAAGGGGAGGTCATGTCTGTTAAATTTGGTTGACTTTTATGAGACAGTCACCAAAGCCATGGACGAGGGGAAGAGAGTGCACACCACCTACCTTGATCTGGCCATTGCCTTTGACACTATTCCTCACTCGGGCAGAATAGATAAACTCTCTCAACTAGGCATCAATCCATATGTTACCAGAATGGTAGCAAATTGGCTCAATGATAGAACCCACCTAATCAAAATAGGGGAGGCCACTTCAAGCAGTAGACCTATAACGAGCGGTGTACCCCAAGGATCATTCTTGGAGCCTCAGTTATTCAGGATGTACTTCTCTAAGATGCAGGCCAAAACCAGTGGGCTATGGCTGACCAAGTTTGCAGATGACTGCAAGCTGGGCATAGTCATCAGTTCCCCAAGTGATGTGGACATCCTCCAAGAGGGTTTCACCCAAAAAAATGACTGGTGCCAGAAACTTGGCCTCAAGCTGAATGCCAAAAAATGCATCATCATCCCCTTTGGGGAGAGTGATGTCCCCACATATTATCACATTAATAACAATGTCCTAAGCACGCAATCAGTTGTGAGGGATTTGGGCACCCAGGTTGATAGCAACCTCACTTTTTACCACCATGTTGGTTCCATTGTATGGAAAGCTTTCTACATGGCCCATCTTATACATAAGAGTATTTCATCCAGGGACAAGGAGATCATACCATCCCTGTATTCTTCCCTTATAAGGCCAATTATTGAGTATAATGCCCCCTTTGGCATGTACCTCACAAAGCACATGCAGCAGCCGGAGAGACCACAGAGGTTCCTCACCAGGAGAATCCAGGGCCTCAAACATCTACCCCATACAGAGAGGCTGAAAAAGCCCTGTCTATCTACTCAGTTTCATACAGACTCCTCAGAAGTGACCTCTTTCAGGCATACAAAGCAATCTTAGACCCCACCTTGATGGGATTGCTGCATATCAACCTGGTCTGTGACATCAATAAGACTTGTTAGTGGGACAGATTTGTCCCAGAGACTCCCCCATCTGTGGAATAGACTCCCTCTCCAAATCAAGCAGAGTACCTCATTATACCTTTTTTAAGCACAACCTGGATAACTGGATGGGAAACAGAAAATACACCCTTGGGATTCCACCTGGGTCCCTAATGGACAGGGGCTTTGGGTGCTGACTTGTCTAAACATGGGCTAAACTCTTGGCTAGGCTTTTAAGGGCTCAGGGCCAATAGCCTAGTAATTTCCTTTGATCCTATGATCCTAAAGTAGATGAAGGTTATAATATACAGCTGCCAAGAGGCATGCACTTACAGATGAGGTTATTTTAGGGATAATGTTCCTCCCACTGATTTTGCTTGGACAGCATCTAAATAGTAAATCTGCATGCTTCTCAAACCACTAATTTATGTAAACATTATTTATTGATTCTAGCATTATATTAACAGTGAAAAAAAAACAGAATAATCACTTTGTAATAAACTGATTACTTAACAACAATGTTGTACATATTTCAACTCTGCAGGAGTATAAACATCTTCACCTCTAATTTTCATTTCTTTAGAGACTTCAATTTCCATGAGGCATAGCACAATAATTATAGTCATAAACTGCACATATGAATACATGCTAGGAGCAGGAATAAGTCCTTTTATGGAAAAGTTCCAGAAATGATTCCCATAGACAAGATGAAGTATGTGAACTGAAAAGTGACAAAAGTATTTCATTTTTATTTGAAGTTTTATTTTTTTTTTGCAGATTCGTGCAAGTATAGGATGATATATAGATTGCTTAAACTTTTTACCTGAAGATTTAATCCTTTTAGTATTGATCATATTTAAGAAAACAGTCCATCACCTACACTCTCTGTTCATAAGTATGCTGTTATTTATTCACTTCAATCCTCTGTAGTTTGCCAGAAAAAAAAAGATTTTAAGAGCTTCAGTGCATTTTCAAGGAATTGCAGGCTTCAAGGGAAGTGAAGTTTACTGCTGCTCATGCTGTGTTCATTGTGCAACTGTTTTGTTTAGCAAATGGTCATTACTGTGCTATGAGCTTGAAAAGCTATGTTAATAGCACAAAAGGTGCTCTGTTTACATTTGATGCAGAAGGCTGTGGGTTCTAGTACCACACCATGTAGATAGATTTTTAATATTGTGTTGTACTTTAATGGAGGGGTCGAGGTGCTGCAGCTCTGAGTTTGTACTCCTTTGGATGACATGCCTAATAATTATGAATGTGCTGTCAGCCATCCATTTCCTGCTGCAATATTAACAGCATACCAATTTTTTTAATGTAACATAGGCACTTTGCTCTTCAAGGGCAGTAGGCACTGAATTTGTAGAAGAAGTACTGAAATATAAAGTTTTTGCAAGCATGAACCTATTCATTAGTTACAGATCTTTTTAATGTGAAATTATTTAGGTGACTTTTACTTCTACATAGATTGTGCATTGTTGACTGATACTGGTGGATTGTGATCACACAAGTTTGAGTGGCCATTTATGGTTGAAGTGTTCCTAAATAGGGAGTTCTGTCATTATTAGTTCATACATTTTGCTTCATTCCTTACTGGAAAAATGCTCAAAACTACAAATTTAAAACACACTCTAACAAATGGTGCTGTGCTCTAGAAAGATTTTAATTTAGTGCAATCAGAACATATGCATATATGCATGCATGGTCCTAAAAATGTGTACAAGGGGGCTATGATTTGAAAACAGCCCAAAGGTACACTTAATCCACTACTGTCCAGATGTATTTGCTTTGAATGTAAGTTTCAATGCCGTTTCAATGAATGTGAGTTTCAAAGGCAGAGAAGTTTACTGTTAATGCCAACTTTCTTTTCACTGTGAGACTTTTGTTGTTTTGTTGAGCAAATGTCAATCACTGTTTATACCATAAATTTTGAAATAAAAAGTTTTAAATTAAATCCAGATATCTGTAATCACTGTAGAAGTAAAGAAAAAAGGAGTGTGTACACTAACAGGTTTGAAGAGTGTTTATGGTAACTGGGGAAAAATAACCAACTAATGGGCCA
Source organism: Protopterus annectens (assembly GCF_019279795.1). Taxonomy (NCBI): domain Eukaryota; kingdom Metazoa; phylum Chordata; order Ceratodontiformes; family Protopteridae; genus Protopterus; species Protopterus annectens. The sequence continues at coordinate 133,440,314 of NC_056734.1, forward strand.
CTGGAATGGCTGCAGGGTGGGGGAGATGCTGCAGGCGTGGTGTTGTGTGAGTGTGGAGGGAGGCTGTTGTGTGCATGTAGGGGGGCCCAAATCCATTAATCTGCATAGGGCCCCATTTGACCATGATCCGGCTCTGCTTGGCTAGCCTTCATCTCTGTATGCAAATTTCTGTTTTTTTCCAAAGAGGTTTGTCATAGTCTTATGTAGTATAAAGAAAATAATATTGGGACAACTATCTAGCAATGCCTTTTGAATTGTGCTGAGAGCTTTGCAGGCAAATAAGAGATAACATTTTAAATTGTAATAAAAATACATTTTAATGTCATTGTTATACCAAAGCTTTTAAATATTATAAAATTTCAGCATTTTATATATATTTTTTTCTTTTTAGCTCTCAAGTCATAATCACAGATTACATTTATGTTATTGATGGCTTTCATATTTACTACTCTGAAGATAGCTGACAGGTACACTTTAATTTCAAAATGAATATTTTACAAATGCTAATTTCTGATTGCCATTCTGACCTGAGTTTGACTCTACCTAAAAACATCACTGTACCTGCATTGGCTCCGATATTCTTATAAAATTATCAGGGAAAGACTATAGGATCATCAGCCTTTTGCAGCATACTGCATGAACTATTACCACTCAGGACAAGAATTTAAAATATGTGAATATCTGTCTGAAC